>NW_008651987.1:44705-61964 GCF_000695815.1 Acanthisitta chloris
GAAAGAGTGGCTTGAGTGTTGCTCATCAGAAAGGGACTTGGGAATGCTGGTTGACAGCTGGCTCAATATGAGCCAACAGTATGCACAAGTGATCAAGTAGGCCAGGGGCATATTGGCCTGTATCACAAATAGTGCAGCCAGCAGGACTAGGGAAGTGATCATGCCTCTGTATTCAGCATTGGTGAAGCCACGCCTCGAGTTCTGTGTTCAGTCTTGGACCCCTCACTTTAAAAAAGGCATTTAGATGCTGGAGTGAGTCCAGTGAAAGGCGATGAGGCTCATAAAAGGTCTAGAACATGTTGCATGAGGAACAGCTGAGGGAGTTGGGTTTGTTTATCCTTGATGAGAGGCAGCTCAGAGGTGACCTTATCGCTCTGTACAACTACCTGCAAGGGGGTTGTAGGGAGGTGGGGGATGGTCTCTTCTGCCATGCCTGCAGTGAGAGGACTAGAGAGAATGGCCATAAGCTGAGACAGGGGAGATACAGATTAGATGTTTGGAAATTTTTTTCCCTTGTTAGAGTGGTCAGGCACTGGGATAGACTGCCCAGGGAGGCGGTGGAGTCACCATGCATGGAAATGTTTAAAAGATGTCTGGATCTGGTGCTAGAGGATGGGTTTTAGGGTTTAGGGGTTACAGCAGGTTCATGGTTGGACTTGATGATCTTAGGAGTCTCCTCCAACCTTGATGATTCTATGATTCTGTGAAACAAGGTGTGAAGGAGGTGGTAGTCAAGGGAGGGGTAGGCAGGGGAAATGTAGCAACAGGAAAGAAAGAATAACACCTGACTTGAGGTCTGGGGGTTCTCCTGTCACTGTTGTAAGTTTTAATGCCCAGAGGTCCCTCTTCCTGTTGTTCAAAGATTGTTTAAGGATGTTATGTGTTCTAGCATAGTTTCAGTTATTCTTTGATCCCAAAGATTCTTCTTTTCAAAGGTTTCTAATGACATATAATTTGAATAGTCAATAATTTAATTCATCATTAATTACTTCCAGTACTTCCTTTTGGACTTACTGATTTCTGGTCCCATTCTCATAATTTTTTCTCTAGCACATTTTTGATACAGCCCTTGGATAACATTGTGAGACCGTTATACTAGATTAATTCAGTCTTACTTTTACTGGCCCTTATAAGCAGTGTCCTGTAACAGGCTTAGTTAATCAACCAGCACTGCTGGTTTTCAAAAACAAGGAGTTTTTTTTGTGAGAGTTATTCTGTATCCTGAAGCTCTCGTCTCTAATGACCAGTGTTCTGCCTGTCTGACATCTTCCTGGATGAAAGAGGAGTCTTAGTGCTTTCTTTCTTTGAAGATGTGAGCAGCATGTTGCCTAATCTCTAGTAGCATATGCCTGCCTGGACTGAAAAACCATAAACCTTGATGATGTGGTGTTGCTCATTAGTGACCTTGTTTTCTACCATGGAGAAGTCTAAGCATACCCATCTAATTTGATGTGCAGACTCTCTTCAGCTGTAGTGCCTTTGGTTGTTTGGCATATCTCTTGTTCAAAAGCCATGTCCATCTCATTCCAGAGTGGATGTTTTCGTTCAAATTGCAAATCATACCAACATTGTTAAGGGTGTTTGTCAAAGGTTTTAATCATCTGTCTCCTAGAGATTTGGACTGTGATCCTAGTGACAGTCTGGTTTGTGTTACGGATCCAGCTTGTTATCCTTTCTTCTTTTGATTTGTCTGTAGGAGAATTTTTTCCCTCAGTTTTACATCACCCCCAAACTCTTCAATAGGTTGGCCTTCTTTCCACACTCTGTTTAAGCAGACACCTCTCATATGTTTCATTTTTACATGGTATTAGTCTTTCCATTTCTTAAGCATGGTTTCATAGTTAGCTTTCTCTGCCAGAAACAAATGAAAATTGATGAACACAACAGGTGCTTTAGAAGCATCTGCTCTCTGAAGCCTGACTTCTGCTGGACCCCTCTGCTGGCAGACACAGAATGAAACACTATAAATGCTTTCCAAAAGCATATTTCTCATTTTGTGGAGACTTTTAACTTGGTCATGGTCATAAAGGGAGGAGAGAGGAGGAGGAGGTGTATTTAACTGTATTCTTACTTTTCCCCACATAGAATATTTGGTGTGTACAGGGGGATGTCTTTTTCCCCCTACTGATATGGAGTGCTGAGTTACCTACCATCGATTGCCAAAAATCTGCTTTATTCTGTGTTCTCTGTCTGTACTTAAGGATAACAAGAGCTTCTCTGCATGTGTTCTAGACTGGAGTGCAGTGCAGAGATATGGAAACAGATTTGCATGTGCTAGCTCAGGTAACTGAAATACATCAAAAGACTGCATTGGGTTAATTACCCCACTTGTTGTAGGCTTGGGAAAGAAGTGTCATAGATTTTATTTCTCACTGACTGATGTCCTTAAATACTACAGAGAGTGGGGGGAAATCTTAACTGAGGAAAATAAGACAATGAAGAGAAGGTAATGTGGGTTTGTTACAAATGACTCATGATAAACTTAATTATGTGTTTGGTCGTTACCTTAATGAAGGAAAAAAAATGCAGTGCCCATACTGGTTTCTCGCTTGTGTGAAGTTTTCCTCTGAAAAGCCTAGGTATGTGATAGAGTTGTAGCTGCTGTAGGAAGATTCTAGTCTGTTCTGACTAAGGTTAGTTTAAACAAATATAATCAGTAATTGCTATTTATTCATTGCCAGGACATGCTGATGTATGAGGACTCTGTACTCATGGGAGACTAAATGTTTCTCAGAACCTTCATTATTATATTTTCATAAAAATAGTCTAGTGAGAGTCATAAATGTTTGGTAGAACACAGCTTTAAAATACTGTATGGTTGATAACTGTAGAAACAGACTGAAGTCTATCAAGTGAAGTTTCAAATTCAAACACAGTGTTTCACATGAGAAAAAATAAATACAGAATTTGGGATATCTTTTAGGACATTTATTTAACCCATGGAGAAGTATCTGTGGATTATAGTTGACTGTGATTTCAGCTGGTAAACAATACAGTACTAATCAGAAAAATAGCTACTATTGTACTTCATTGAACTACCAAGGGTACTATATGTGAGGCAAGTGTTCCTAGCTTGCTGTAGTCAACATATGATTTGTGGTACTGTGTTCAATTCTGGGCAACATATTTTAAAAGAGACCCAGACAGGCTGGAGAGAGATCAGAAGAGAGCAGCTAATGTGATAGATGTTTTGGAAATGAAGACCTGTGTGGAAAAGAAGTGAGAATACGTAATGCAGATATGACTGATGGGAACATGGGACCTGACTATCTCTCATCAAAACAGTCTTACAAGGAGTAGCAGCATAATTGTTCACGTTAATCCACAAGGATGGTAGAAGTAGTTATGGATGGAGCAGGAATTGAGCAGGAAGGATTTGTTAGAGGAATGGAACAAAAAAGACAGCTGCCAAGGGAGGGTATGAAATTGCTGTTGCGGGACACATTTCCAGCTAGAATAACTGTCCATTCATCAAGGACAGCTTCTGGGTTTAAAAAATATTTCTCCAAAGATGCAGGTGGCTGAGTCAATCCCTCTCAGACCCTAAAACTGACTTGGCTTTCCCTGCTTTGTCTGTCATCTTCCATCCTTACTTACCTCTCCTTCCTGCCTCATGCATGGCTCCAGCTGTTTTGTATCAGCGAAGTGCTTGGTTATTTGAGTGACTTAAGTTCAAGGAATGGCATTAGTAGAGGCCCTGAAACTACTCCTGGGTTAAAACATGGGTACATTGATCTGCTTAAAGATGTTGGGAAGCCTTTGCAGCAGCTTTTGAGTGCCTCAGGCAGTGAAAGAAGTATTCAGCAACTCAGAAAACTTTGCAATCAGAAACAACATGGCTGCCATGATGCAGTGTCTTTTGGCTATGAGCCTCACAGCCAGTCTAATTGGTACCAGGCTCATGACATGCTGAGGAGATGTGTGACTTGAGGGTCCAAGTATGGTTTCTGCACAGCTTTGCTCCATTCTGTGAGTACGTGCTAGAATGTTTTGCTCTAACTTTAAGCTCCCTACCTCATTCTCTGTTGTACTGCGTAAATATAATCCCCATTTTCCTGAACTGACTGGAACTGAGTGCCTAAATGTGTGCAGAATCTATCTGTCCTGAAATTGTTCTCCAATCCGTTACAGCCTGGTCTTGATGAAACAGGGATCCCAGTGATTCATGGCAAGATATTGCCATCACCCTACAAGGCTTGTTGATAGAGTCATCCACGTTTGTTGAACACCTCTATCAGAGTATTTACATAATATAACCCAAGAAATAAAAGCTACAGGCTCTGGAGCTGGATTTCTGCAGGACTGTAATTGGTATGGAACTTGTACTTTTGAAAATACTTAAAATACTGATAGATTAATGCTTCTATCAGCTCAGTCAACCAGGGAAGAATTTTATCCCAAGTCTCCCAAGTGGAGACAGTGTGATGAAATGTTTTAAGGAATTGCCAGCTCTCTAGACAGTGTTTTGCCTCCCACACCTTGCATTCTTCTGTCAAACAATCTGAACACTAGGATGAAAGGAAAATATGTAGTAGGAAAAAACCTGGGGGACAAATGCTCATCCAGTGCAAATCAGCACTGTGAAGGAACAATACTGGTGCTCCCTGTTCAGTGTCTTGCTCTTTCTTGGCAGCGTCCTACAGAAATGTGTTGTTTTTCCCTTTTACGAGACTAAAACGTTTCTGTATCAGCATACCCTAGCCCTGTATTTCTGACTTTTATCTAATTTTAATGGAACCGTAAAAGGTTTTTTTCAGATAAAGCTTGACCATCAGCAGCTGAGTGCAGGAAACACAAGGAAATCTCAGGGCATCTGAAAAAGGCAATTTGATTATTTTTGAGATAAAAGAGGACAAACAATAATAAAAGTTGAAGACTTTATGAGCACTTTTCATTGACATCATAACTTCAAAGCATTGCATGGCATTTTATTATTTAAATTTCCAGGTCAGTGGTCAGGAGGGTGAATTAAACGATGTTTGAAATATAAAAAAAAAGAAAGGAAGGAATTATAATAAAACATTCACAGTCATTCATGTGCATGTGCAGACATATTTAAATTTACCCAAGTTTTGAGTGTTTTTTTGGCCTACTCAGACTATTCGTCAATGCCAGCACTGGTGTAGTCTAAACATCATAAATTGTCTTCTCTTCAGCTGCATTAAAGTCACTTGACTACAGTTTTAACCAGGGAACTCCGTTTGTTGCTGCCAGTGATACTTTACTTTCTCTTGCTGGGTTTCATGTATGCATTCAGGGATATGTTCTTTTGTCAGCCAGTTATGCTAAGTATGTGAACTACCTAAGAATAAGACAAACTTCACATTTGACTCCCCTTTCCCACTGACAGTATGGCAATTGCAAATAATTACAGGTATTACTGCTATCCTTTATGTTTCTCAATTGCCAGACTACTGTCAGAGACAAGATACAGAGCTGGAAGAACTTTTGGCTTCAGCCATGGCCATTCTTTCATTCAGAAAAAAAATAAATAGAAGAACGGTAAGGTACCCAGGAGAAATGTGGTACATTCTGCACTTGGCTATAAATTTATACTTGCCTGTGTAAATTGAGGCTCTTCTTACTGCTCCCAGAATTTATAACATGTGGACTGCTGTGAGTCTCTGCAGATGGCTTTTGTCACTGGGTGTGCTGCACACATCTAGCAGCTCCATTTGCCCTGGGAAGAAGTGTGTTGTTGGGTGCTTTGTTGTTATTTCAACAGACTGTCAGCTTCTGTGGGAGCAATAACAACATGCAATCTGATGTGATCACATCCCTTTTGCTTTGTGACTTGCTGACTGGTGCTGTAGCCAGGCTAATCATGAGGTGAATTGGAGTGCCAGAAATTTGTCTTTCCCTGCTGCCATGGAAGTGCTGCTCTGTTTTCCCTCAGCCCAGTTGTGCAATGTGAGGTACGGTCTGCTCATACATTTGTTGTTTTTGTTTAATCTTGTGTTCCTTTTGCTTCTTGATGTCTCTTATCAGCTTGATACTTCCTAGTAAAGCTTTTGAATTAGCTTTTGACTTTAACAGTCTGGGTGTTGAGTTCCTATGTGAAGCCTAGAGCAGCAGGTTGCTGCAGCTGAAAGAAGAGTTCAAGATCTGCAATTGCTTGAATGGCTTCATGTGGCCATGAGAACATAGGTGACAAGTTGGACAGTTTCACACTTACCTTCGAAGATGATTCGTTCATACAGTCTGAGATCATGGTAGGCTGTGAGGGTATTTTACCTTTTCCATGCCCTAACCCCTCAGCTTTGCTGTTTAGTACTTCAGGCCCAAGAAGCTCAGGATGATTTTGTGCTTACCTCTTTGGGAGATATATTGCTGTTTTTTCATATATGAAGCTGAGACAGATGCCCAAGACTTTAGGTTTTGAGGATCTTTCTTAGAACATCCTAATTTGTTTCAAGCCATCGCATTAGATGCAGTGTGAAAAATCCTATTGTACACACTGTCACAGCTGACATGCAGGCACTGCAAAATCTTTTGTAGTTGGCTTAAATCAAGCAGTTTGAGCCACAACCTTTACTCTGTGAAGGAAGTTATCCATACAAAAATGAAATGCTAAGAATAGCTGTTTGTATGCAGGGTTTTATTTTTCATTGTAGTCACTGGCTGGTGAAACTGATCTCTGCTTCCCAAGAAACATTTTATTCATTTTCTGGTTGCATTTTTGTCAGCATCCCAGTTCAGCTCGGAGATTTTGTACTGATGGTAATTAGTTTCAGCTCATACTTACTGGCAGGCATTTCTCCAAATCAGCGAAAATAAACAGAAGTGTAACAGCATTTTTAAAAGGATGCAGTATTTTTGCTTTTAGAAGGCCAAAGCACAAATGCAAAAATACAGCAAGGCATAAAATGTTTAAATTCAATACAACAAAGAAGACAACAGGAAAATGTTGCAGTCTTCAATCTTAGCTAGCTGATTGCTAAGGATTATGTCTTTTGCATGAATATATTTTGATGAGTAAAAAAAATCCTGCCATAATAGGGACTGTAGCTGACAGCTTAAAGCATTTGCAGTGAGAACTGAGAAAAGTTCTGGATGTTAATAGAAGCTTTTACTGATAATGGCTTGAAGTTCATGAATGCTAGAAGTATGTTATTTCTGGTGTAAGGTTATAAAGAGCATAATATGGTATTCATTAAACTATGAAGCCAAAAATAACATCTGTCTCTCATGAATAAGGGATAAGGTCTCATTTTAGATCTCTTCATATTTGAAAACAGTATTTTTTGCTAGAAAATTATAGGTTTTGTACACTTTAAAAAAACCCAACAACATTAAATATCACAGTAATATGATTACACCATTTTAACACCAATTGATAAAGATATACAAATGTTGGTTGAACTTGGTTATAATAATTTTGGAAACTCTAGGCATGATACTCAATGCCTCTGTCAAAGCAAGCCTTTGCTTTTTCCAGTGGATCACATGGGTATTTGCCACATATACCTGAAAGGGAACTGGATCTTTTAATCATTGATTAATTTGGGTGCTATGGAACACAGTTCATCCACAGGGACATCAGGTTTAGGCTGCCACTGTAACAAGCTGAGTCTGTACAGAACCAAGTACCTCTTGGGAGGTTCTCAACACCTTTAGATTCCTATGGTTTAGCTTTCAGCTTTCATCACTGGATTTTACTTGTCTGGAGATTATTTATAGATTCTTCTAGAATTCAACAATTTGTTTCACATAGAAAAAGAAGTATTTTAGAAAAAGATTGACATACTGCAGTCTGGTGTCTTTTAGCAGCAAAATTTCAGCAGTTAGCTGTGTTTCGTTCAGTTCTGCAGAGGGATTTACTGCTGCTGAAAACCACCCTAAGGTAGCTTTTCCTCCTCTTGCAAATGAAATGCATCACCTGAAAGACATTTTTGCTTGTTTTGCTGGATAAAAGTAGAAGGTTTTTCTCAGGGTGCTGGTTTTTTTTTTTTGTTTACCCAGTTCTCCTGAGTCAGTTATTCACTCTGATCTACTCACCATCACAAAATTGTCATAGGTTTGGACCCCACTGCTGCACTCTAGGAAAAGTGCACATCTGCATTGAAACCCTACTGCAGTAATGTACCACAGGGATGTGTACTTTTGTCCTTGCAGAAGTAGGCATCATGCTATCATTTCCTTAGCTAAGGTTATCTTTCTCTAAGGTGTGCTAGATTAGTTTTGACAAGGTAGCTGTGGCCATTTTCAAGACCAGACTGAGAAAAAGTGAGAGTAAGCTTTGTAAGGCAAGCGTCTGCCTGGAAATATCCTCTGAAAAATGGCAGATCTTGTGTGCAAGTTGGTTGCTGGCTGCCCTCAGGTTGGCAGCTTGCAGGTAGTCCACAGTCTGACTGTGAGTCTGTGTGGATGCCATCTGGTGACCTAGACACCCTGCACTGGGGGTTGGGACTAGTGGGATCTGTAAGGTTATCCTTGGGATGTTCCAGCCTTAAAGTCCATGATTCTATGATTCTATGATTAGCCTCCTGCTTCCCAAATGATCTTTCGTAGTAGGTGTAGAGGCAAAGACTGTGGTTTGTACAGTGCCTGGTCTGCTGAGTGCGTGTGAAACAATGTGCCATAAAAATGATGGGTAGCAAATTTCATATTGCATTATAAATATGAATTTTTCATGGTTCAAGGCAAAAATGCATCAATCAATAGTAAACACATTTTTTGTTTGGAACACCTGTTACAGTTAATTCTGGATAATCAGTTGTATCTCTTTAATGAAAAACAACAGCAACATGGATATTACTTATCTACAGTCTGATTTTCATTTTGATATCACACAAATCCTTTTGGTTTTGATTAAGTGTTTGCAGGCTCTATAGCAGGTCCATGACATAGGTCAGAGAATTTGGCTAATACAGGAAAAAGATAGCAGTTAAAGAACAGGTTATCTTTCTTTGTTGGTCTGGTTTTTATTTCATTTTTTTTCCCCTATAGGAATTTAATTAGGCAGGGATGGTTTAAATGAAATTGAGCAAAATAATATTATGAGTGGATAGTAATTCCGTAATCTCAGTGTCCATTTGGTAATAAAATATTCTTATTTGAAAATGCTTAGCCAAAATGGGGCATTGGAGCCATATGTTATTTAATCTTACAAACTTAGCTTTGTTCAGGATGAATCTCAAATACATCTGGAAGAGGTAAAAAATTTCTCATTTATATGTTGAAATCCTCGAAACCCAAATAAAATGGGTTCAGAGATTTGCATTGATGGGAAGCCTCTGAGGGCAGCGTTGAGCTGATAGGGTCATGTTGTGTCCATCTAAGCAAGGGGCTGATCACAGAAACTAAATATGTGGGAAGCCTTCCATCTTACTCTGCTTCTTGAAGAGGCTCAGACAGCTAAGTCTGAAGGACGGTGCCTCTGTTTCTTCTTGCCATTCTCAGCCATGAATCCTTTCCTGCAAGTAGGTGGGTGGCCAGGCCTTTCTCACATAAAGTGCAGCTGGAATAGGAGGAGGGGAAGGAACGTGTGGTGCTTTTGCACTTCTGGCCAACAGCTCAGTCAGCAGAGATCTGTCTGAAATAAAGAAGCGTTATATTCAAGCTCTTGCTCCAGTGAATATTCAATTATCTATGCAAAAATAGGTAATTTTTTAGCTTCAGTCTGGTGGTCTTTCAGTTCAGCAAACCATCCCAAATCAAGTATTTGCACAGTTCTCATTTGCTCCAATATCACATCTTCAACAGGTGAGACTGCATTCCTTGGAATGCTCAGTAGCCTGGTGGTTAAAGCATTTCCTTGGAAGTTATGTTCAGATCTCTGCTCCAATTTGCACCTTACATGGCCTTGAATTTGTTTCATTTACATCCCAGTACTTCGGTTACAGAGCACTTTGATCTACAGCAGAGCTTTAGGCTTCTAAACAAAAATAAGAAGATGGTTCTGGCGTGAAGTCTGCCATTTTGTAAGTGGTAAAATGTGCTTACAGTACTTTTTCTCCCTTAAAATGAAGGGAACACCTCATAAAATCTTAAACCGTGATTGAATCCTGGGGCAGGAACTGAGCTGCACAGTACCAACATGATGTCTACAGCTATGTGGCCAGCAGCAAAAATGGATTTACCTAAGAGACATTTTGGTTAAAAATTTAAGGTTCAGCATACACAGGCCAGTATAGATATTCATCTCTCCTGCACTCAGGTACGGTAGTTGATACGGTTTCAGCCCTGGAACAGTATAGTTGCAGCAACGTGGCTTTCTGTTTGAGCAAAGGGAGATACTTGTAAAGGGTAAGCAGAGAACTGGAGACTTAAAATTTTGCCTGTAGGTGCCCATCTCTAAGTCATTTGAATGTGAACTTGAATGTGTCATATTGTCCTGTGTCCCATGGTTCTGAGCCATGTCTTACAGGCTGTCAGAGTAGGATTTGGTGTTATTTAGCTACAAGATCTAGACTCCACAGTCAACCAGTAGGACCATATTTTGTTACATGCTGCAGATGCAGAAAAAACATCTCTGCACCAAAGGAACTTGAAATTTAAATACAGAATGAAAATAAAGAAATAGCTGGTAATTATAGTCCTAGCACACTAGTTAACTTAAAACCTATTGCTATCAAGGTTTTGACAGAATATGTGGAACATACAGTGAAGTAGGAGTAATGGGTTATTTGGCTGGCACTTAATTTCATGTGAGATGTAGTATTGGAGAAATCCCAGAAACATTAACATAGTTAACAAACCATGCTGGCTGACAGTGTGGGTAATTTGGAGGTAGACACTGATGTCTTGATACGGAAGGAGGTGGTACTTTAAGGATACTAAAGGACATTTTCAGGATTGATTTCTTGAGTCCTTTTCCTAATTTGCCCCACTATTAAACCATGCAGAACAAATGAAATTGAAAGCAGTTGTACAGTAGGTTATTTAAAGTGACTGTACAATAGATAATAAGTCATTACCTTAGTAGTGTAAAAGTTTTGAGACTTGAGATAGGAGGCATTAAAGTCAGCATATTGTCCAAGGAGTGAAAAAGGAATACCATAATGTAGAGCATATTATATGCCTTGCTCCCAAAGGGATTGGAACTTCCAGATCTGGAGGAAAGGGCCTGTGTTTCCCACCACTTTATTAATACTTTAAATCACAGTCCTCTAATCAAATCCATATCAGCTGTGCTCTGAACAGGCAAAGATTCTGTCCTTCTGGTAAGGCTCATATCTCTAACCTGTAGTCTGACTTGCACGGAAAGAAGTAAGAAGTTGTTTTCACTGCATGTTTTAGGTCTTGGTTCACCCTGACACCTGGAAATCTTTTAATGGAAATCAAAGAATAGTTTCCTAGGAGAATGATGTGTTGAAAATCATTGAGGAGAAAATGTCAGCATTAACTTCATATTTTCTTGGATTTCTCTGGTTGTCACAGATTTAGCATTAGCCTGGGATAGCTTTTGTGTTGCATATGACAGGAAAATTACTTTTATTCTTGGTATCAGAATGTGGAATTACACTATGTTCAGCTATGCTTATACTGTATGGTTTGGTTTTTATTGTAAATTTAATTTAATAAAGATGGGTCAATTGTAGTAGCTAATACAGTGTTGAAGTTGCGCAGGAAAATGTTAGAGGGTACAATCTCTGAAATACTCTGCATGGAACATGAGCTTGTTTTTGATCTACCTAAAGATGTGTTTTTCATGTTGCTTTTAAAACTTGGAGAAGCATTAGGACATTAGGGGTGGGGGTTTTTTGGGTTTTTTGGGTTTTTTTAATTGTCAATGCAGCACATTTTTCATTTAACTCAATGAACTTTGTATACATGTACAATGTGAGTTCCAGATTCCTTAAATTTTACAGTACTAAAATGTGGTAAGATGCTAGAGAAAGTTAGTTGTAAAAGAGATACCTCCCTAGAAAATGCATAGTATGGTATCTGTGCTATAAAAGACAAACCCATTCTTGTCCCTATCTAGTGCAAATTAGACAGATTCCACAGCATGAAATCAGAGTATTTTGTGACAAGGCTGCAACAAAAAGACACAAAATCAAGCCTGGGCTGAGAAAGGGAAATTGGAATTAAAAAACACTTAAAATTACCATACTCTGCTTATACAAGCAACTGTGGGATGACATCAAAATACTTGTCAGGCATTAAAGAGGCTTCCCAACGACTTCATGAAGTTGCCTTTTACATTCATTTTACAGATGGATTAGACTGAGAAAGCATGAAATTTAAATGGCATGGTCCCATGGGGAATAATTGGCAGAGCTAAGAACCAAATCTCTCCCCCACAATTGTTTCTGTGTATTGACAAGAGCAACAGTTTTAAAATAAAAACTTTGTCCTTGGTTTAGAAAATCATAACTTAAAAAAAAAGAGATAAAACCTGAGATAAAATCCTCGATGTTTCTTTATTTGCTTGCACATGCAGAAAAATGAAGAGAAGGTAGTGCCAGTTGTAAAAAAAGCAAAATTTCTAAGAGACTATAAGCAGGCATTTGTTTTCAAGCCATTTCTAACCTTTATGCTGGAATCTCTGGTTTCAGTGAAAAGACTAGCTTTTTGCTGTGAACTCAAGTGTTGGTACATCTGAATTTGTACAAGGGGGAAAATGGGACATAGTGGGTTGGCCTACTCTTGGATTCAGAGAATACCAGCAAAACCACAGATTTGGTATGGTGCCAATGTAAACAGATTTACATCAAATATCCTATGAGGAATGTTCACAACAAGTTGTTCTGTGAACAGAGAAATTGAGGATACCTACAGATTCCAGATTTATTGCCCATACAACGCAGGCCTTCCTGCAGGACCCTCGGTTCACTCTCCCTGCCCCTGCCCCAGCTGTCTCTCTCCCTGAGTGCTTTGTATGACATTACTGGTGTGTCATTAGTTTGGTCCAGTTCCCCAGTTTCTCTTCCTTTTAATACTCGTACGTCTGGCCCTTTACTTCTTTGGGCTCCATAACCCCTCAGATCCCCATCACAACCAAATCTCCTCAGCACCCTCTCTCATCTCTATTTTTCTGGCTCAAGAGCATTGTGCAGTGATGGGTCATACTGAGTCACACTGAGCAGCCTGCCCTGACCAGTAGGACTGAGTGGATAAGTAATGAGAGCACCTTGTCGTATAGTCAGCACAGGCAGTAGTAGCAAATCCCTCTCTCCATCTGAATGGAGTGCAGGTGCTGAACATTCTTTAAATTCAGCTGAAATTGGTAAAGGGATTTCGCTCCTATTAGGGGGCACCTGGGAGATAGATGGGTACGGTCATGTTGATACATATATCATGGCCATATAAACATAATTTTCCTATGGATAAAATAAAGCATTATATTATGAGCTATGTTATTCAGACATCTACTTGATTAGTATTATAAACCACTTGAATCAATAATAATCACAATCTACTGAACTTGTGATAATGATCAGATATGAAATAGAGATGGTAGGAGTAAATGCACCCATGATAAAAAAATTCCATGTCCTTCATACAAAGATAGGAGAGGCGAACCTCTCAGAATCTTTGAAGCACCTTGTGATGCTGTGGACAGAGAAACAGATATTTATTTGCTGTCAGAAAAAGCCAGTGTATGTGATACTACATAAGTATGATGTACTTCTGTGGAAAAGCACCCTCTTATCTTTGGAGACTCATAGATGTTCCAGGAATCCATGAGAAAACTCCCAGTCACCTCAGCAGACTTTGAAAAAGTACAGAAAACATGCTCTTACCTTTCTGTGCACTGATGTTGGTATTCTCAGTGATTTTGCTGCAGTGACAAACTGGATGGAGAAGGACCTAAAGAGAAAATGAAAACTAAATACCACTGGTGCTATTTTTAAAGCACAACCCGGCTGCCATGGATTTTTTCCAATGAAGTTTTGCCCATCTGTCCATAAAACAGTTTGCCCTGGCCATAATTCCATCCTCCCCATAAAAGACATTTCATATCCAGTTGGGTGTCATTAGTTGCCTTTCCTGCACCGAGAGTTCTGGTGTTTTCTCACCTCCCACGCTTGGGACAGAAAAAGACCCCATCAAAAACATTCAGCGACTTTAATACCTCCCCTGCTTCCTTCCTTTTTATGTTCTACAATTATACAGGCAATGAAGCACAGCTGTAACTAAAAAGTAGAATAACTGTACCACCACTGCATAGTGATTTGAATTCTGAGGGAAATACTCATTTCAGGACCGTGAGATTGCAGTAGGCTTCTCTGAGGTTTTTTTTGTGTGTTTTCCCTTGGTTTCTTGTTGGGAATAGTTCAGTGTATGGTTTTCATATAGCTTTCTGGCTTGCAGATTACAATGTCACTGCTGGAAAAAGATTTAAACTTAAAAAACATGATTAATCTGTTGTGCCTATATTATGACAGAGTTTCATTTGATCTTGGAGGTTTGAATGTCTTTGGGGAACAGTTGAAAGCATCTTTCTAAACTCATTATTGTCAGTCTAAAACAGCTCTCAAAAACTCAATTACTGCAAGTTTCAGTATAAGGCAGCTGTACATGTTTTAGACATAACATTGCACAGCAGTAGTACTGCATCTTAGATTAGCCAGACTGATAAAATTTTATACTATTCTGATATGACACATTATCTGATGTCTTCTAACAAGGCAATGAAATGTTTAAATGCATTTCTATAATATTATTGCCTTAACAGAGCTGAGAAGCATTCTGATTTTTCTATATTAGCAGTAATGCCTGATGGTGGAAAGAAGCTGGGCTACGAGAGACACCAAGTGTGGGCTAAAGGAAGGTAAAGAGCCAGTTGTGTCAATTCGCACTCTCACCAGTAACAGAAAATGAGTATACTGAAAGTGAATGTCAATATTAAGGAAATTAATCATTTAAATTAAGCTTGTGGCATTGGAGGGCAAATCTACTGGAAGTGAACAAGATGATGCGGCTCTGGTGAGTCCCATGTACCTGTACGACCCAGAGCACTGAGAGACCAAGTCCTCCAATTAACCAAGTGTTCAAACACACTCAAGCTCAGCCTGTGATGCTGTTAATATTTCAGGACTTAAGGTATACAGAACTGGCACTCTTGAGGATAATTACAGACAGTTTGGGTTTTGTAACTTAAATAAACCTCTTTGCTTAAAGAATACAAAGAACTGTAAGCCCAGACCTGACCCAGCCATGCTACACAAGTGCTGTCCACAAAATTGGACTGGTTACCTGGTGTGTAACAAGCCAATAATTACACACTCGAGAGAGACACTGACTATTTATTTCAGGGTTGTGCAGGCCTGGGTGCTCAGAGGTATTGCACAAATCAAGCACACCAACTTACAAAACCTTTTCCTATTTATACATTTCAGCAAACAAAGGCATTACTGTTCATTGGCTGCAAGTTATATAGTTCTCTTATTAACTGCTATTCTGTCCTCTATTTGTAATGATTATCTCCCTTCTCATGCTCAGACTTTCTCTCCCTTAGGGCCAGTGGGTTTCTTGAGTAGGAGCCTGAGTCAGTGGTCGCAATCTCCCCCTGCCAGAATTACCTTTTACCCAGTTGAAGCTGATTCAGCACAGTTGCACTCAAACAGATCTCAGGGGTGTTAGCAAAGTAGCAGTCTCTCTTCAGCCACCTCACCTGGTGTACACACCACATCTCATCCTGGGCTAGTAGCAGTGATCACACTGTGCACTCAAGGGCATCTGTGTCCAGGAAATGTCTGAAGTTGGAGTGTCACTGCACTGCTGGCAAGATGATAGCCCTGTCCTGGCTGTGCTGACACTCACTGGATCCCTCAGTGTCCTTGGCTCATTGATGAGCTAGTCCTGACACATCAAGGACGTTCATGCATGGTGCAGACAGCTGCATGTCTGCTCTTGGGAAGGCAGAATTTGTAGCCCGGACTCAGCATTAGACTGGTGCTATCACATGGCATCTGGATTGCAGCTGGTTATGGAGCAAGTTGGGGATGCGAGGAACTGCTCATGGGACTGTAGATGTGTTTTGACTCTGCATGTGAAGATGATTTTAAGGAGTTCTTCCACAAAAATGGGTTAAAAATATTTCCAAAAGAAAGCAAAAGTAACAAATATCAGTTATCTGTTTTCTTTGTTGGCTGTACTTCCAGAAGGCCCAAGAGCTGTATTCTCTCTATGTATTTCTTCCATGTCACCTGAACAAAAATGAATCACTGTAAATTAATTACACTTGAAAACCTTCTTGGGGTTGGCAAGTTGCTCCATTGCATGTAAACTCCTGGGCTGCTCAGTATTAGCTACATCCTCAGGCAAATTCAGGAAACTCTTGATGTACATCACAAATATCTTTGGAGAGGGAGAGAAACACATACACAAAGAATAAATATTCCTGAAATAATAAGTAACAAAACCATAGTGGTAAAATTGGTTGTTGCAAATAAAGTATTGTTTCCATTTTGAGTTGTAAAATTGCTTTAATAATTCTGGAATTTAGAAGCTATTTTATATTACATACAGAAAATGTCCCTATAATCCATTATTTTATTTTGCCACTCAAAGAATGCATTTCTACAACCCAAACGTTATCACTTTTAAAAATATAAATCTGTTTAACTTTTTCCACATGCTACATTTTTTAGAAGTATGTACTTTAATAACATATTGCAGGTCTTTAGGTAATTGTACCTTCAGCTAATTGCATCATGAATTTATGATATGATTTGTATGGTGATTGTTCCTACTACAACATCCTCAGCTAGGAATCATTTTGCTCTGCTGTAAATAGAGAATCAAAGAATGAGTCCAGTTGGAAGGGACCACACCCCTCCCTTCAGATACTTATAGGCATTGATGAGGTCCCCTCTCACTCATCTCTTCTCAAGGCTGAACAGGCCCAGTTCCCTTAGACTTTCCTTGTAAGAGAGATGCTTCCATCCTTTAATCAGCTTTGTAGCCTTCTACTGGAGCTACTCCAGGAGCTTCATGTCTCTCTTGTACTGAGGAGCACAGAACTGGACACAATACTCCAGATGGAATAGCAGACAGAGTTAAGGGGGCAGGATCACCTGCTATCAATGCTCTTTCTATTGCAGCCCAGGACACCATTGGCCTTCCTGGCCACGAGGGCACACTGTTGACTCATGGGCAGCTTGTTGTCCACCAGGATCCCTGGGTCCTTCTCTGCAGAACTGCTTTCACGCAAGTTGAACCTCAGCACGTACTGATGTGTAGGTTTATTCCTCCCCAGGTGCAAGACCCTGTATTTGCCCTTGCTGAATTCCAGACAGTTTTCTGCCCATCTGTCCAACCTGTTGAGGTTCCTCTGTTGGGCTGCACAGCACTCTGGGGTATTGG
>NW_008651987.1:62119-64227 GCF_000695815.1 Acanthisitta chloris
CAGCAAACTTAATGAGAAGGCACTCTAGACCCTCTTACAAGTCACTGATGAATAAGACAAACAATATTGGGCCCAGTGTAGAACCTTCGGGGACGCCAGTAGTGACAGGCCTTCAACTAGACTCTGTGCCACTGATTATGATTCTCTGGGATCTGTCATTCATCCAATTCTCAATCCACCTCACTGTCCACTAATCTAACCCGTATTTCTTGAGTTTGTCTATGAGGGTGCTATGACAGACAATATTCAAAGTCTTGCTGAAGTCAAGGTAGACAATGTCCACTGCTCTGCCTTCAGCCATCCAGCTAGTTGTTTCATTGTAGAAAGCAATTAGGCTGGTCAAACATGACTGACCTTTAGTGAATCCATGCTGACTACTTCTGATCACCTTCTTGCCTTTCATGTTGGTAGAGATGGCCTCCAGAATGAGGCACTCCATCATCTTTCCAGGGATTGAGGTGAGACTGGGTGACTAATTGTTCCCTGAGTCCTTGTTCTTGCCCTTTTTGAAGACTGTGGTGACATTTGCTACCTTCCAGTCCTCAAGCACCTCTCCTGACCTCCATGACTTTTCAAAGATGATCATGAGCACACTAACTATGGTGTCCACCCACTCTTTCAGCAGTCATGGATGTGTCCTGTCAGTGCCCATGGACTTGTGGTTGTCAAGATTATTTAGTTGTTCTCTGACCCAATACTTGACCAAGGTAAAGTCTTCCTTTCTACATTCATTCCACCTGGTCTCCTGGGTCAGGAATTCCTGAGGTCTGGTCTTGTCAGTGAAGACCAGTGTAAAGAAAGCATTCAAAAACTGCTTTCTTTGTGTCTTCTGTTGCGAGGCTCCCCTCTCCATTTAGTAATAGGTCCACATTATCCTTTGTTTTCCTTTTGCTATTGGTGGATTTGAAGAAGCCCTTTTTTTCATCCTTGACATCCTTGGCCAGATTTAATTCTAGATGGGCTTGGCCTCATTTCTGCTTACTCTGGCAACCTCTCTATATTCACTCCAAGTGGTGTGACCCTGCTTCCATCTCCTGTGCATTTCTTGCTTATACTTGAGTAATGACAGGAGTTCTTTATTCATCAACTCAGGTCTCTTGCCCCCTTTGGCCTGATTTTTTTCTCATTGGAATGTATTGTTCTTGAGCCTGCAGGAAGTGATCCTTGAATATTGACCAACAATCTTGGACCCCTCTTCCCTGAAGGGCCTGTTCCCCTGGGATTCTTCCAAGAATATCCCTAAAAAGGCTAAAGTTAGCTGTCCTGAAGTTCATGGTTGTAATCCTGCTTGCTGTTTTGCAACATCTTCATTCGATACTGAACTCTACAATCTCATGACTGCTACAGCTGTCCCCTGACTTCACATCATTAAAAAAGCCTTCCTTGCTTGTTAGTGCTAGGTCAAGCAGCACACCATTCCTTGTGGCACCCTCCACTACCTGTGACAGGAAGTTATCATCAATGCTTTCCAGGAACCTCCTGGACTGTTTGTGCTTCGCTAAGTAGCTTCTCCAGCAGATGTCAGGGTAGCTGATGTACCCCACAAGAACAAAGGTCTGTGACTTTGAGACTGCTTCAAGCTGCCTGTAGAAGGTCCCATCCATTTCCGCCTCTTGGTCAGGCAGCCAGTAGCAAACACCCACAACAAAGTCACCCTGAGTAGCCTACTATTTAATCCTAACCTATAAGCTCTTAACTCACTCATCATCCTCTCCAAGGCAGAGCTTGATACACTAGAGTGCAGAGAAGTGTGGCCCATTGGTTTTGGTCTGGTGCTGTCACTAGCGCTGGTTTCCACATTAATTTTGGGGACTTTGCTGGCATTCCACTGATTTTATTTTAATACAGTATCATGGATATGAATTCCATGTGCACACAGTCCAGGCAGGGTTTGTTTGTTTGTTTCTGTTTTGATGGTTTGTTTGTCTTGGAAATTATTTTAGGGCAGGGCTCACCATGTCCTCATGCTGTCCAAAGCAAAGGGAAATTGTAGCCTCACTGCCACAGTATGAGGATCTCATTTGAAGCTTTCTCCTCTGCCAGAATAGGCAGCCAAATTATACATGGAATCTGACAGCAGAAACTTCCTCAAGTTTCTGGGTTTAGGT
>NW_008651988.1:0-19174 GCF_000695815.1 Acanthisitta chloris
CGCATGGGAGTGTGTCTTCGGGGGTTTCCTTCCCCCACCCCGCCAAGCACGTTCGTTGTCTGAGATCGGCGCTTTCTGCAGCGCACAAGGCTCGCGACACGAGCGGTGCGTGCCCGGGCCAAACACTGAAATCCACACCATACACTGAGCATCTCTACGAGTTCATCTCTTGGAGGGACTAAGCCAGGGGCCAGAAAGAGTTCTCACAGGCAAAATTCAGCTTTCCCAGCCGGGGAGACTTTGTCACAGAAAGTTAAATTCCGACTTAATTTATTTCTTTGTGTTTTGGAGACATCCTTTGTTTTACCACACTGTGCTGCACTGCTGCCCATCCCAGAGTGCAAGAGTGAAAAGCAGAGCTGCCGCAGCCCTCCTTTCCTTCTGTAGGTCTGATAGGAGTTCATTTTGGAGTATGTGGGTTACTGACTCCAGCTTCCACTGCATGGTACACGGGAAAGGTGATGTTCTGTCTTGGGGTACTTGGTGCAAACTGTGTCACCAGTGGGGTGTTTCTGCAGGTTTTAGCACAGGGTTACCAGCCTGTGGAAGGTATGCTATAAAATGCAGCTGATGGGAAGACTTAGTGCAGGTCCTGGATAAAGAGCATGCTTCTTCATGAAAAAGAAGAAAAAAAGAAATCAAAATAGATTTTGGCTTGGATGCGGGTACCAACCCATCTCAACAGGATGTGCCCTGATCTGTTCCTTTGGTTGTGGTGGACACTGAAATAAATCAGATTTTATTTAGGTAATTACTACAGCAACAGAACCACTAGGCTTTTTTTTCTGGCCCCTGCGGTTGCACCCCCTTTGCTCTGCTCTCTGCTTGTGAGTGTAACTTTGGTTGCCCCACAGTGGATCACCTCTCGCCTAGCCCTTTCCAGACACGGTTTTGCCTACCTGAGGCACTTCGGCTGCTGCTCTCCCTGCTTCTTCCCCTGCCTGTCCAGGTCATAAGCATCCCCTTTTTTCTTTCGTGGCAGCACCAGAGGAGCTAGGACGTCTGTGGGTGAGAAGCAATGCCATGAGGTGTTGGTTGCTTCTGCTGGCTTTTGGGGTTTCTTCCAGCTGTCCCTGCTGCCCTTGTGTCTATGTGTCATATGGCAAACAGAGGCAGCTGGTACAGGTGCCCTGTAGTACTTTGGGGAGGTGCAGCTACTGCAGCTGGCTCAGGAGAGGGCAAGCAGGAAAGCCTGATCAGTCAAGGCGCCTTGCTTTTGAAAACTGCTGCCCAGCAGGATAAAATGATAAAGAAGTCCAGTTTACTTTCAAAACCCAGCTCCTGAAGGCCACAGCTCAGCCTAACTTCATGCAGCTCTTGCAGAAGCCAGTGCAAGCAAAAGAAAGGAAATAGTCCACCCAGATAACAAATCCTTATTATATATTTTCTGTAGGCAAGTGTGGATGGCTAAACCCTTTCTGAACTATGAGGAGAGGTGCCCACATGCCCCCTCCCCCCCATTTGTCTTTGGCTATTTGCCTCCTGCTGCGCTTACAGCACAGGCTTAGGCAGTTTGAAGTCCAAAATGTTGCTGTGGGATTGTTGTACAAATGCCTGAAATAACTGGACAGTAATATAATTTATGTGATCTGTGCTTGATTCTTAGAGTGCAGTAATTACTATCATGACAGCATACAGTAAAAATGATACAAAGGAATGTGGGTCCTCCAGATGGGAAAAAAATCCACACACCCAGGAAACACACCCTGTTTACTTGTGTTTTTTTTTTTTTTTGTAAACGAAACTATGGAGTGTCTCATTGTTTAGCTCAACAATGCTGTAGCTGCCACACACACTCAGCCATGAGGGGCTCAGCTTCTCATATGCCCTCACTCCCACTCACCTTCCTTGTGGCCATAAATGCAGCATACTTCTCTCCCCCAAGCTGCCAGTGTGTGGCTGTTAGAAGTTGGAAATTACGTGATTTTCATCCTTCAGCAGATTGCTATATGCTGTGTCATACCCAGGATTCACTTTGTAGGATGGTTAGCCAATAGATGGCTCTTAGCAAATGCAGGGAGGAACCAGGAAGCACTTTGGCCTTCAGGATTGTGAGTTTGTTTGCTTCTTAAACTCAGGCCCAAGGAGAGACAAAGTAGAAATGCAATGAAAGCTTCAAAAATCAGTCCTTATATAGTTTCTCTTGCAGAAACTCTGGAGACACTAATGAATGCTTATGCCACCCATGGTACAATAAGTAAGTATACATTGCTACAATCCTTTGAGGTGTGGAAGGACTGTGGAAGAGAAGGTTGGCAGGTCTAAATTTAGGTGCTCTCAAGAGAATTAATCAGCATCACTTAGATGCAGGCCAGTAAAAAGGACGGTATTTTTGGAGAGCTCACACATGCCAAGACTCTCACAAACATCCAGTTGTGAATTCAATGAAAATTTGCCTTAATCACATCTAAAACTCCTGTGACAGAAGGCATCCTTTTTTTTTTTTTGAATTCTGCTTGTGCTGATTTCTGCTGCCTGTTAGGTGAAAGCTGCATGTGCCAGCAGTAAGGAAGAACTTCACCCCGAGCTGGAGGTGAACCTCCATGTGCTCAGAGTCAGGCCTGTGTTAGTTTTGGGAGGCTGAGCAAATTATGTTTTCAGTTCATTCTGAGCTGCTGAGAGAGGAGGTAAGCAGGGTAGGAAAGGTGGGCAGCAGTGATCCCTGACAGGATGACCAGTTAAGTAGGGCTTAAATAAATCATGGTGTCCCTCTGGATGAATGAGACAGAGCTGTGATACATGGTCCCATTGTGATGCCCCCACCAGCCCCACGTGGCTTTCCAGATGCGTTTCCCTGTCTGCAGGCAAGGGCCAACAAACATGCTGGGCTTTGGAGACAAGAATCTGCTTTCCAGGGCTTGCTTTTTTCTTTTCTTCTTTGTGTGCCAGTGTGTGTTGGTAGCTGGAGAAAATGCCCTTGACTGGTGAGATCAGAGGTAGGCTGGAGGTCTGCAGCTGAACATCCTGAGCACAGCATTGCAAAGTGTTCAACGCAAAGCCAACTATTGCAGACTTGGACTGTGGCACACAATAGTCACTTGTGTTCCATTTTCCTATAGACATGCAATGGGGAGTGAGGAAACACAGAAACAAAGGGGAAAAATAAGACAAAGGAAATGGAAAAAGGAAAAAAGAGCAAGGATGCAAGGATCCAGCAGCTTGTGCTGACTTTTCACAAGTGAACCTGTCCAAGCTCTTGTGAGCATATCTGACTAACCTTTTTCTCCCAAAACCACTGTTGAGTCACCTGAATGCTCAAATGTGTCATTCAGTAGAAAGGACAACAACAGGGATAATATTATGACAGTTGTTGCACAGGTAGTCAGTCATGTCCAGCATTAAGGAGTGGTGCAGAGAGTTGCAGAAATGAGGAAGCTGCTAAAGGCAACAACTCCAGCCACAGTGGCATCAGATTTTACGATAGGAAAGCCAGGTTATTTGCCAGTGTCTTACAATGGAAATTGGGAGTGTTAGACCTGGCCCTGACACTGCAACAAAGCAGCAGCTTTTGATTGTACTTTCCCTTTCCTTCCAGCTTGCTCTTCTGGAAGGTTTTGCATTTGTAACTGACCTATTAAAAGTGCAATAAATATTTAATAATTAGATAGGTGTGCTTGGTGTTGTGCCAGCATAAGTCACAGAGCAAACATGTTTCTCTCTCCCAAGATGATGTACTACAAGTGTAATTACCCAGAGTATTTTGAATGCTTGGTGTAGCACACCTGGGTAAAAGCTGAGAGGAAAAGTAGAGGAAAAAAAAGAACAGAGAGCTTGTTCCTCACGCTCCTCCCCTGCTCCAACATGAGGTCCCTCCCATGAGAGACAGTCCTCCAGAAACTTCTCCAGTGTGTGTCCTTCCTATGGGCTACAGTTCTTCAAGAACTTTTCCAGCATGGCTCCCTGGCTTGGGGTGCCATTCTTCAGGAACAGCCTGCTCTAGCTTGAGGATCCTTGGGGGATTGTCACAAGTCCTGCCAGCAAATCTGCTCCATTGCAGACTCCTCTCTCCAAGGGGCCACAGGTCCTGCCAGGAGCCTGTTTCACCCTGAGTTTCCCATAGGGTCACAATCTCCCCTGGGCATCCCCTTGCTTTGGGCATGAGGTCCTCTGCAGGCTGAAGATGGATATATGCTCCAGCATGGACCTCCATGAGCTGCAGGGGGACAGCCTGCCTCACCATGGTCTTCACCACAGACTGCAGAAGAATGTCTGCTCTGGTGCCTGGAGCACCTCCTCCCCCTTCTTCCTCACTGAACTTGATGTCTTCTCAAATCTGTTACCTCAGAGGTGCTACCACTGTCACTGGTGGGGCTCACCCTTGGCCAGTGGCCGGTTCATCTTGGAGCTGACTGGCATTGGCTTCACTGGTTGTGGGAGAAGCTTCTAGCAGCTTCTCATGGTAGCTACCTCTGCAACCCCCCTGCTACCAAAGCCTTCACATGTGAACCCAATACATCACAGATTCGGTCCAGTGCTTTTCATTAGGAGTTTATTTCAAATAAAATTAATTCCTGAAAATGCCTAGTGTATGTATTTCACCAGAGCTGAGTCTGCTTTTTGCTGTGTGGGCATGACCCCTCTGATAAACAGGGTATCAGGAAATCAACAGGATCCACCTAAGGACTGGCAGGTCCCACCCAGGATCCACTAGCATAGTCTGCAGAGTGCTGTTGATTTCCTTAACCTTAAATGCAAGTTTGTGAGTGAAAGACACTGGATTGGTGTGTTATTGATGAACTAACACCCACACTTGTGTTAAAAGTGTTGACATCACACACAGCTGCTTTGTAAAGCAGTGTAGAGAAGTTGCAAGCTGTAGTCATCCTTAGCTGCCTTCCAAAAGCTTGGTCACTGACAGAAAAAAGTCCCTATGCAGCAGAGGTGGGCTCCTGTGGTTTCCTGAAAAGTCTGTGCTGACTGCTGCTCTTCAGGTGTCCTAGCATCAAGCCTGATTCTGATCTCCTGATTGAATGCTCGTGGGTCCAATGCCTTTTGGCAGCTGGCTGTCGCAGAGCACGCCATGCTGCTCGCAGGAATCAGTGTGAGAAGGGGTGTGAGAATAACCAGTTCTTCATTTTCGCTTTGCATCACATTCAAATTACAAACCGATACCAATCACAAACGTTACTTTTGACTACCTGATACCCAGATCTGTTCTGCTGTGTTTCTCTTTCTCTCTCAAAGTTTTTCCCTCCCCCCTGCCTTGTTTTTTCCTTAATTTTTTTCCTGCATTTCCCCCCCTCTCCTCACCATCTCTGTCTCTTCTTATGGTTGTAAAATACTGCATTTCTGTGTAGTTCCGAATCCGCTTCACAAACCTCCACCTAGCTGCACAACCTGCAGGCTGAGGGACCCAGACATGGGGCCTTCAGGTGTTTCTTCTGCATAAACCAGAGATAACCATTGACTTTGGCCTTCAACAGTGATGCATTTGCCAGGGCTGATTTAAAAACCTGTGATGTGTTTTGTATGCTGTGGCCAGAGTGTTGTTCAGGGCCTAATCAGGAAGGTATGGGGCTCACATACCCCCAGGGTATGCTGCAAACTCCCTGGGCCATTGCAGAGAGAGATTTGGCCTCAGGGTCCCTAAACGCTGAGCACTGCTGTGCTGCTCTCTGCTTGAAAACCCAGAAGGGACACTGGGCATTAGGTCATCTTCACTAGCTTCAGAAGAGGAAGTGTGTTATCTCATGATCTCCATGCAGCTCTTACTTTCATGCTCCAGTTGTGACCCTGCAGTGGGTGATCTGGTGTCTGGAGAGATTTTAGTAGGTGCAGTAAGGAGCCAGCAGCAGCCCGAAGGAAGAATGACACAAAGAGAAAGGCAAACTGGCTTTGGGCTTTCATCCCAGGGTATCTCAGGGCCTTCACATCACCTTATCTCTGGGATAGCATCACATCCCTCCTGTAAAGTGCACCTCAGAGTACTAGAGTGTTGCCTCAGGACTGCTTTCTGTCCTTGCTCCCATGGCTGTCCTTTGGCTGGGCGGTTGATGAGACTTTCAAAATGCAACTATGTGGTTGCCCCTGTGGTCCATTGTGGTGCGTTGACCCTGGCTGGATGCTAGGAGCCCCTCAAAGCTGCTCTATCACTCCTCTTTTCAGCTGGACAGGGAAGAGAAAATATCATGAAGAGCTTGTGGGTTGAGATAAGTACAGGGAGAGATCACTCACTGATTACCATCACAGGCAAAACAGACTTGACTTGGAGAAATTAGTTGAATTTTTTACCAGTCAAATCAGAGTAGGGTAATACGAAACAGAACAAAATGCTAAACAACCCACCTTCCACCATTACTCTCCCTTCTTCCTGGGCTTGTCCTCACTCCCAATTTCTCTACCTCCTCCCCTAGCAACAGGGGGATGGGGAGAACTGCAGTCAATTCATCGCTTGTTGCATCCACTTCTCTTTCCTCTGCAATGGAAGGACTCCTGACACTCTTCCCCTTCCCTGGCCTGAATTCCTCCAGGGGCTGCATGTGGCTATCTGCTCCATCATGGACCTCCTTGGCATACAGGAGAACAGCCTGCCTCACCATGGTCTTCGCTGCAAGCCCATGGAGCACTTCCTCCTCAGTCTTCTTCACTGACCTTGGTATCTGCAGAGTTGCTTCTCTCTCACATTCTCACTTCTCTATCTCTCCTCTCTCTGGTTGCAGTTGCTCCTGTACAGTAATGTTTTCCCCTTCTTAAGTCTGTTACCCAAGAGGTGCTACATAGTACTGTCGCTGATGGGCTCAGCCTTGGCCAGTGGTGGGTTCATCTTTGATCTGTCTGGCATTGGTTTGACAGACCAATGGGAGAAACTTCTATCAGCTTCTCACAGAAGCCATCCCTGTAGACCCTTCCCCACCACTACCAAGAACTTGCCTCACAAACCCAGTACATCCATAAACCGTCAGTGTCTTGTTTCCTTCACCATTCACCAAAAATGAGAGTGATCCATCTCTTGGTGCTGGCTCAGGTCAGGGGTTTGTTGTATGTGCGTATGGAGCTAAGCTTAAAAAACATGTAGCCTGTGATTTCCTGGACACTCTTAAAGAACTGAAGAGATGTGCACAAGCTCCAGTTTCCAAAAGTACACATGCAATTGCATTTCTGCGTCTGAACAGGTGATGCTGAAGAGCCTGTATTTACACTGCAAAGTGTTCAGCTGACATTTTTCAAAGCAATTACATTTTTAGATGTGCAAATTATGCAGGGATGGGTGGGAAAATGGTCACCACATCCTGGAAAAACTTAGGATCCTTGAAGGCACTTATAATAAAGCATTTGAAAACCAGGGCAACCAAAATCACTAGCCAGATCAAAATGCGTTGAGGACTTGTGCTGAGATGCCCTAGAGCAGACAGGAAGAAACAACACTAGCTGGCCACCTCATGAGTCATGCACTCTTGCCTTTTCCACAAGCTTGTGATTCATGCAATGACAGGAAGCCTTGAGGAGCCACACAGCCAGAGCCCCAGGACAGAGGAGCCCTCCTAGTTTTAGGCTTATCTGTCAGCCATCTCAAGCCACTGCTAAATCTGGACAAAAGACATGCTGTAAATGTCACATCCATCATGGTGGTAGGTGTCATCTCTTCATAAGGGTTTCACAGCTGTTTGGCCAAAACGCATGTGGGTGTTTTGGGTCTGTCCATATGACCAGGGTGACCACTGGCAGATGTCAGTCAAGTGTATGACTGACTACAGGTCACACAAATGCCAGTGATGCATTTCAGGCATCTGTCAGGACCAGTCATGTCTATTGGAGCAGAGGACAACAGAGAACCTTCTTCCAGTCACCTGCAGGGCATGAGAAGCAGACACAGCCTTGGCTCTCCTCACAAGGTGTGCTACAGAAGAGAAATAGGTCACTCTCCACCCTCTCTATAACCAGGCTGAACCTCATCCTCTGGCCAGAAGAGGTTTTCAAGTTGTTTGGCCATGCCATGTGTGGACCATGCACCTCCCAGTTAAGCAGTGGTCACATGCCTAGTAAAGGCACAGGGGAATGTGTGTATCTTCCCTTCATTTTCTGCTCTGCTGGAAAGGTGAACACTGCTGCAGCCAATGCTGTCATACCAACTCCCTGAACTGTTGTAGGGCAAAGGGTGTGATAGTGACTAATGATGCAGGAAAGCCTAGCTGCTGCTTTTCCATCCTGTACTGCATGTTTAACTGCCCTGCAGCATGCTATCATATGCTAGAGGATTCTTGAGACAGCACACCTCCAGAAACATCCAAGTGAGAAAACCCGAAAGTGTTGAGCTGAGAGGGGAACTTGAACATCTGTATGCATCACATCATTCTCATGGGGAGTTAATGTTTACCACCTTTCTGGCTAATTAACAGGAACCAAATAATTCTGGTTTATTGCCATGGAATTTCTTCTCATGGCAACACTGGAGTGACTTATGAGACATTTCTGAGAAGTGTGACACTCATTAACAGCCTCTGGGTGCCCCATGCTTCGTGAGACATGCTTCTGCATGAGTGCAGTGCTGCTACCAGGAGAGATAAATGGGCTGGACACCCCTACCTAGGCACAGATGCCCTGCTGCAAGGGTAGAAATCATTTTTTTCTGTGATCACCCCATGTTTGGGGTCTGTGGATGGTGTTGGTGCAGCAGGGGTATCTGCAGGTAGGGGCACCTGGGGAGGTCACATGGGCTGGTGGGTTTCTTTGTGGTTATCTGCTTTCTGCTAAACCCTGGCTTTTACCATGAGTGTTGCAGCACTGCACCTGGCAAGCACCAGACCACAGGGATAGACGAGGCATCCTTTGCTCCAGAAGGAGTCCCCCTTGACTGTGGTCTAGGGGAAATCCTGTCTCAGTCACAACTTTTTCAAGATTTGGAGATTTTTTCCAATTTTACCCAAATTTAAGATGTAAACTTGAACCTGGCTGTGGAGCTCGTCAGGTGCCTTTCCCTCGCGTTTGTGTTGCACCATGACAGCTGTGCCAGACAAGTGCCCTCAGTCCTTGGTTTACTCTTTCGCATCATATGTATGTATTTTCCTTCTAATGCAATTACAGCCCTAGCTTCTTTTATTTTTACCAGCAGCTACAAAGCATGGAAACTTAGCAATACCAAAACCAATAAAAATGCATGGGGTGGTTTTTTGTTTGTTCGTTTGTTTGTGGTTTTTTTAGTTGTTTTTTGGTTAAGAACTGGAGAGAAAGAAGGCTGCAGGCAGGCAATAGGGTAATGCAGTGTAAAGAAAGGAAATTCTATTTTTTTTTGGTCCCAAGCTCTAATTCCAACATTTGCAAGAGAGGCTGCAGTAACAGCGTCAGACACAGAGTTGGTCTAGACAGGCCAATTAATGTTTCAGAGACTTCTCAGCTCTTAATAAGATTAAGGGCTCTCTTGACTCACTTCTTCTTGCACTGTTGGAATAAAGGCCCAAGTTTTGTCAACAGGCTCTTAGAGAGGTCATGCTGTCATTGCAACAAACTGGTTTATTTTTGAGGGAGGGTTGTGTGCAAATAGAACATGGTCCAGTGGGAAGCCTGGCCCCATTCCCAGGTACTGATACTTGGAAGCTTTGCACCTGATCTGCTGAAAATCAAGTCACTGGGAGATAGGAGCTATGTTCCTACAGCCTTGTACCTCACTGGATGCCAGGCTGGCACCATGAGGTTTGGGACACTGGTTTTAGGCTGCAACTCAGCAAAGTGCTGAAACTGCTAGGTCGTTGCAACACACTTCGTTTGGCAGCTGGTGGGGGAAGACAAGAGTGGATGGAAAGACAGGCTGTGTTGCTATTACATTTTGGTCTGGACCCAGGCTAGGCTTCCTATTCTTAAGAGTGAGGCCAGTGGGCAGCTATCTGAGGGAAGTCACAGGAAGTTTGCTAAAGCAGCTGAAATGGAGAGAATGAGTCTGTGAGAGCACCCAGGTCTGGGCTGTTACTGACAGCACCAGGAACTGAACATATTTCCAGCCTTTGGAGATCTCTGGACCAGACCTGCCCACTCGGGCAGTTGGCACAAATCAGCCAGTGCATGTTGACTCCAAACAAAGTTGGTGTTTCCAAGAGGACCACTAGCCTTAGTTTATTGATCACTGGCCTTTTGCCTTTTTTTTTTTTTTTTTTTTAAATGTTATGTGATTTCTGCATCCTGCCTTTTTCCTATGTGTACCTCTTTTGTGGTGGCTGGCTCACGTTGCTTTTGGCTGCTGTATAGCTTGGAAATCAACTGATGTACATTAGCTTGGGTTGAGAGGCACCAGGCAGTCTCTCTAACACCTTCTCAAGGCTCTCATTTCTGCAGCCTTCACGCAATATACAGCCAGTCAGGAGCCTGTCAAAACAACTCAGTTCTCATTTTTTATTTTTTTAACATTGATTAAACCCAAAATGCTAGTAGTTCCTCAAGATAGTAGCTCAAGCCCTCAGTACTTGAAAAGTATTTGTTGGGATGCAGTCTCATTGAAAAGTGGCTAAGAAAATGACTAATATGATGCCTTTGTCTATTTGGTCCTGAAATTAAACACTAACCAGCTGTAGAGCAGGATACCTCAAGGTTGTGCATGGTCCTGGGTGTATGTGGAAATGCACACCTTCAGTTCCTCCCTGCCTTGGCCACTCTGCAATCTCAGGAACTGTTGTTAGGCCTTGGCCTTGAACAATGATTCCCATGCAGTTAAGTTCCCCATAAGCTCATCAGAAACACTGTCTGTTCTCAGGACCTTCTGTTGTCTAATAAGCTCCTGTTTTCTAATTAATAGCTTTGAAACCTTATTTTTGTCTGAATAGACAAGCGGAATAATTTTACTGACCTTTTTCAGGACAATTCCAGCAACTACTGACTTGGATTGTGGCCGGGATGGAGACTGACAGATGACTAAAGCTGGTCATCTCACAACCCTATGAACATCAGCCCTGAGTGAAGCCCTTTGAGCTGTCCTGGACCACTGTGGGTTGTGGCCAGCATTCCCTGTTTTGGGTTTGTGCAGCAAGGTTCTGGTAGTGGGAGGGCTATTGGGGTGACTTCTCTGACAAGCGGCTAGAAGATTCCCCCGTGTCTGACAGAGCCAATGTCAGCTGGCTCCAAGATGGACCCACCACTGACCAAGGCCAAGCCCATCAGCAGTAGCACCTCTGTGGTAACGTGTTTAAGAATGAAAAAAAAAAGTTATTGTACAGATGTAATTGCATCCAGGGAAGAGACGGGTGAGAATATATGAGAGGAACAGCCCTGCAAACACCAAGGCCAGTGAAGAAGGAGGGGGAGGAGGTGGTCCAGGTGCCAGAGCAGAGATTCCCCTGCAGCCCATGGTGAAGACTGTGGTGAAGCAGCTGTACCCCTGCAGCCCATGGAGGTCCAGGGTGTAGCAGAAACCCACCTGCAGCCCATTGAGGACCCTCTGCTGGAGCAGGTGGATGCTTGAAAAAAGTGTCCATGTGCTGTGACCCTGTGGGCAGCCTGCTCTGGAGCAGGCTCCTGGCAGGGACCTGCAGACCCATGGAGAGATGAGCCCATGCTGGAGCAGGTTTGTTGGCAGGACCTGTGACCTCAAGAGGGACCCACACTAGAGCAGTTCCTGAGGAACTGTAGCACATGGAAAGGTCTCACATTAGAGAAGTTAATGGAGGACTACTCTACCCGTGGGAGGGACTCCATGGTAGAGCAGGGGAAGAACTCTTTTGCCCTGAGGAAGAAGCAGCAGCAGAAATAATACATGATGAACTGACCATAACCCCATTCCCTGTCTCCCTGCACTACTGTGGGGTAGGAGGTAGAGAACCAGGAGCAAAGTTCAGTATAGGAAGGAAGGAGGGGTGGAGGGAATGTGTTCTTAAGATTTTTTTTACTATGCATTCTCCTACTATGATTTTGATTAGTAATAAATTCAACTAATTTCCCTAAGTCAAGCCTGGTTTGTGCATGATGGTAACTGGTGAGTGATTTCTCCCTGTCCTTTTCTCAATTCATGAACCTTTTGTTATATTTTCTCTCCCCTGTCCAGTTGAAGAGAGGAGTGATGGAGCAGCTTTGGTGGGCACCTAGTGTCCAGCAAGGGTCAACCTACCATAGTCTGAGTGAGATGCCTCTTGGAACTTACTAGCTCTCATTTGTGATACCCCCAGTCCTCGAGGCTCAATCTTTTGCCCACTGAGAAATGCAAACATATTTAACTTATGTCACCGAAATGGAAGGGAATTGTTAACAGGCATATATACCTTTGTATACGCTTCTATGTGTCTGTGTGTGTGTGTGCATGTGTAAATTGATTTACACACCCTATGGCCTATAGCAAGTGTAATCTGAATGTGGCCATCTCAGGTCTGTAGTTAAATTACTGCTGTGCTTATAGCATATTCTACTGAAAAAAATTTGTCAGTATTAAATTAGCCATCGATTAAGGGATGCTATATCCTTTAGATATAAACCATTCTGGGGCTAAGTTTGGATTCAGCCACACCTAGGCCCCATCAAGACTTTGGAAAGCAAGGGGGTCCTCACTGAGCCTCGTGACTCAGCAGGAGGGTCTCATTTACCATTTTGTGTCCCTAGTCTCTGTGTAAATAATTCTAAGGTGATTCTAATGCAGTTTTCTTTTGTGTGCTCCATCTGGGCAGTAGGTACTAGTAGTGTGAAGCTTGCAGTTGAACTTTGTTGTGCTTTTAGAAATTTGTATTAATTTGCAGATGGTGATTTATTAAACAACCTAAACCACTCATCCATGACAGTGTAAACTTTGTTTTTTCTGTCTCATATCCACTCAAAATGCATCTGCCCTTTTCCCCCATGGCCTGTCAACATATCTTGGACCCTCAAGACTGAAATATTAGCAACAGAAATGTGTTTGAGCTGCATGCAGTTTTCTGTCAAGAGACCCAGGTCCAGGCTTGGAGATGTTGAGACTCCAGTTACTCATTGACACAGGTAGAAATAAGTGCCCAGTAAATGCAAAGACCATGAAAGATTCCTGTGAAGTGCATTTTGGAGAAAACACACCACCTTTCCTCAGAGTGAGATGTGTCTGCATCTGGTCCTACAGAGTCTGTTTCTCTGCTCTCATTCAGGGACTCACTTTTTCCTGATTTTTTTTTCCTTTTTTCTTTCCTGTTTTATGTTTGTCACAATTAAGAGATTTGCTCATGATTAGAAATTTTGTCACCTCTCTCAGGTGTATACCAAGCTGGAAATTTGAACAGTGATGAAAGATCAGGGCTTTGAAATCAGAAATGCCCAGCGAATCCTACATTATATTCCTGTAAGATGGCCAGAAACCCTCTTCTATTTTTGATAATAAAAGATGATGGTCTGTGTTTGATTTGGATTTGCTTAGCCCTATTTATCAGCTGTCATGGATCTGGTGGCTTGAGTAGAACAGGGTTGTTTTCCAGAAACTAAGGATCCCTAACAGAAAACCAAAGGAAAAGGTGTGTTTTATATTTAGTGTGTTAATATTACCGGTTTAGTTGCTGTATACTCTGTTACCACTAAACAGAAGGGGCAAAGATTGGCAAAAATATTACAAGTGCACATTGAAATCTCCCCTTTCTTAAGCATATCTGTACCAGGACTGATCTCTCCTGAGTAGGACCTAACTGTGATGTAATTTCCAGGATGTGAAACAAGAACTGCATTAAATGCCAAGTATGTATGTCCAACAAACCTGACATTTTAGTTGGTATTTTGGGGTGTTTAGTGCTAGACTTGCACTCCAATGTATCTGAGGTTTTGGTTGTGCAAGAATGAAACCCAGGAGTAGTTTGATTCATTTTTCATTTCACAGGAGGGTGCAGTTGCTGGACGACAGACAGAGCCTTCAGGGAGGAGAAGCAGCACATGGAAATGCCTTTCTTAATTCTTTACATCTCCTTTATACCCAGCTTGCTAAATGTTACATGCAGAAATTAGTTTACTTATCGGTCTGACCCTTGCAAAGGCAGCCTGTTTCTTTACTTGGGTGAGTTGGTGGTGTTTTAAATTCTTGCAGTCTGGGGAAAGGGTCTCAGTGGTTTGGGTTTTATGCTCGAGACCTAATGTTGTTGAACTTTATAAATAAAGGTGACTTGGTCTTTGTTTTCCAGCCCTTAACCAATGCCAAACTGACTTCAAAATTACAGAATGTTGTGTCAGTCATTCCTTTTGGAGTAGGTAGAAAAATGGACTTGCCAAAATCACAAGTAACAAGTGTAGCACTTGTCAGCAGTCAGTCTGCAGCACAGAAGCTGGGCTATTTTATCTGAGCACCACTGCTTTCAGTCCATAGGCTCATAGGCAGAGAAGGGCTGCAGGATGTTCTTGAATGTGAATGGTTTTAGACAGGCTGCTCTGCTGCAATTAAGCCACAGCACTTACAAACCAGTCAGTCTTCTAAAGTGCATTTTATTGATTCTCTCAGAGCTGAAAACCCAACTTCGTTTTCTCCCCAGAAGAGATATTATTGCAGCAGTTTATTGCTAAAGCCAGCTACTGAGGCAGAGAGAGGGAGCTTCTTTAGACTTGTGCTGTGCTTCCTAAAGACAGAGGATCCTTGCAGGTCTGTGGCATTGTTGGTGAGAGGTTTTTTTTGTAAGCAATACACCTGGGTCCATACAAATGCTTGTTCAACTTTTGGCTTGAGAAGGTATTACTGGTAAAGAGGAGAAGAAAGCCTAAGCCAGACCTCTTGGACCAAATCCTCTCAAGCATTGGGGAACTTCAGAGTTTGCTCCTGAATCCAGATGCTGCATTTAACCCTGCATTTTCCTTTATCTGACCCTGTATCCCCAGAGATGGTGTGGCCTGCCCAGAGGGCTCAGGGTTTGGGGTTTGCTTCAGGATCAGGGAAGCCGCCTGTGAGTGAGACCCACATGGTGCTGAGGGCTGACCTGTGCTGGGGTGGCTTGCACAGCTGCACCATGAGCAATAACCCTGGCTGCCTCTGACAGAAACAGGGGCACCACATCAGGGTTCCTGCTGCTGCTGGGATGAGCATTGCAGCACGATGTTCTCTTCTTTTGTCCACCACAACAGGAAATGTTGCTCCCTCTGCCTGATCCCACAGCAGCAGCAGAACATGGTGCAGCACAGCACCCCAGCACTGCAAGGTGCCCCCAGGGGTCTGGGTTGTCCACCCAGTGCCCACCCCCTCCTGCACAGTGAGCAGACTCCAAACATTTCCCCAGCTACAGGATTCTTGGAGGAGAACCTGCATCTTCATGGAGGTGTATCATAGCACAGCATTATTCAGGGACAGAGAAAAAGATGAAGCTGTTTTACCTGTTTTCTCTGGAGGACTGATTTTAGTAACTTCACCTCTCCAGCATGCCACAGCACCCTATCCCCTCAGTTGTCCCTCTTAAGAAGAGACAGAGCTTATTTTTTTGACAATGCACATTATCCCCCCTTTCTCAAATTTTTGAATGGTTTTTACATCCTTTGAACCTTAAGCATGAGCACAATTTGCAGCCGAACCACCCAGAGGGACTTGGTTCACATGAAATATTTTCACTGTAGGCATTGCTTTAATTGCTCTGCTGAAAGCCCATCATTGTGTTCTGAAACAGAGCTGCAAAAATATGCATTAGTGACATTCTCATCATAACTGATGGTTGTTTTACTATTTTGTAGCATTAGTTGTCTTTATTACAGGTGGTTATTAACTCTCAAGAGCTGTGATTCTGCTTTGTTTTCATCCTAAGCAGCAAGAGCAGTGTCTGGCTAATGCCCTGAGACTGATAGGTTGGGGTCTCTGCTCCTGCAGGCTGGTGCCCACAGAGTGCCTCCCTGCTGGAGTTCAGCTCTCTGATCCTAGAGCACAAGCAGCAGGCCATTCTGAGCCAGCAGCCTTCATGTTCACTGGGAAATAAACACTTCCCAGGGAAAAGGATGATAAAAGCCAACGTAGTTGCCTGGCTAAAGACGCTATCAAATGCATACTAGATGAACAAAACAATGGTCTGGGACAAACTGAATAGTACATTGTTAGGGACACAGACATCCTGCTGCAGCCATCTGCCAGTCCTGGCAGTTGCCACAGCAGTTCCTTTACTTCCTACAAGCCCTGGTGAAACATTATCCCCTGTGATGCACTATCACCTCAAAACTATCCCATAGCCTGGATAAAATTACTCCATCCCTGGCAGTGACCTGGCTGTTGCTGTAGGGACAGGCTCATGGGTTCACCCTATGCCTTGCTGCTGTGAAGAGCCAAATGGCAAATCAGGGAAACCACAAAACAAAATGCATTATGAGCAAAGATCATGTGACAGTATGCAATGGGGGAGTGCTCACGGAAGTATTCTTAGGAAAATCCTTGCTGCTTATTTACAGATGTTCAGGAAATGCATGACTGCTACCCATGGGACAGCATTGCCCACCTGCCCTCGAGGGGTGAAGAAGCCTCTCCAGCACCAGGCAAGGGCATGCTGCATGGCTCTCCAGCCTCTACTTGCTTTCCACACCACTAACCCAAGGGTTTTGCTAGCCTACACCTTGGCTGTTGGGCAATTTGCTGTATTTTCAGGCTGATGTTGCTGTTGCCAAGAAGTAGCATATTCCTAGGGCATTGCCCTGGATCTGAAAAAGGTGCCCTGGTACAAAATCTTTTGTGCTCCCTGGGCTTTGCAAAATCCAAGACATCTGGCTCTGTTCATGCACCACTTTTATGCCAGCTCAGCTTTACTGTCAGGGCAGTGGCACTCCTCCTTTGTCAACGAGCAAGATCAGAACTACAGCTTGTGTAAATCCATAGGAACAATGTGCAGCACACACCCATCTACCAGGCAGTCCTTGTATTGCCAACAGCCTTCCTGAGCTTGCAATCTGCAGAACTACTGAGTATTTTCTGTTTAAGTCATTCAGTATCAGCAGAGTGAAGAGATAGCCAAAGGATGTGATTTTATCAAATGACTCAAAATTGGGAGTGTTTATCACTTTCAAGCACCTTTACATCATCCTGACTCAGCAGAACAAGTCCAGTTTAACTTTTTTTTTCTCATTTAGCAAGTTTCCTTGTTTAAAGAGGACCCTGTGCTCCAGATCCTGACGGTCATGTTCAGGAAAGTTCCTGCTGCAGGCAAGACACTTTGTCCAGGTGTTGACTCTAAAAGAGAAGTCCCAGCTTGACAATAAGGCTTGGCACAGATTTTTTGGGCATGGAGCCTCCTTTCACCAGAGGCACATGCCCTGTGTGTAGGTGTGCCTCCATGCATGTCTGTCTGCACAGACGGGTTATCCAGTGCATTGTGGTGTGTCCCACAAATACCACTGCACCAGCACCACAGGAGAAACCCAGAGCTGGGACATTGGACTGAACAAAGTTTTTGTCAGTGGTCACAGCTGGCTGTCATTTACCAGCAGAAAGAATGTTTCGTCTGTGGTGAGGCATTTATTATTCCTTTACTTTAAAGGCTCTTCAAAAACAATCTGTTCATTATTTGCCTTTTCCCCCGTCAGGTCAATTATTCAGACCCTTTTTACATTGTACCCTACCCGACATGAAGGTCAGGTTTGGTGAAATAAGAGGTGATGAAGTACCAGAGGAGTTTGCATCAACCACAGTAAAGTACAGACCTGCAGGGGAAGAAGGTTGGTCTTTCTCATTCCCCTTATTCTTATTTGCCCTTATTGTGGTTTTGGTTGCTTTAACACCACTGAAATCTCTTGTGACTGACAGCCTGAGAAGTCAGCTCAGGTGTTAAAGTTCATTAAGTCCTTTTCTGACGGCTGTAGGGTAAAGCATTTGTGGTGCTGACACATGCATCCACAGTGCATTCTTCAGTCTTTGATTCTGGGGATGAGGTGCACCCCAACAGGTCTCTCAGACTGGGGAGCACCCTGCCCCATCTACTGGGAGCCAGCTGTACCTGGGGCAGCAAAACTCCAAGTTTGTTGGATGGATAGTTTTCCCTAGAGTCCTTGCAACAACAGGAGGGACATCCCAAGGCCTCTGGGGTTTTGGTACCAGCCTTTCTGTGTCATATGTTCTCATTCACGCCATGGCAAGATGTATTCCAAATAACCCATCAGGTCTGGGACATGGGGCTGTGAGGTCTCCAGGTCTGAGGTGTCTTTCTGCTGAGCTGCGGGCTCAGGAGGGCTGGGGATCTGTCCATATCCTCACCTGACCATGCATATGCATGTGTGTGTGTGTGCATAAGCATATGTATGTATGGGTGTGTATATATAATCAAATTTGCATGAGAGGAAATGTAAAATTAAGCATGGTATTGGCCAGAGAGAGGCCAGGAAGGGCTTCTTAGACTTAAGCATCTACTCTAGCACTGCATCAGTGTAAAGGGGCTTCCTCACCTGGAAATCCAATTTGATCACAAAATGGAAAGGAAGTGGCATTCACAAACTGAATCCAGTACAAGTCAAAATGAAAAGCTGGTGTTACTAGGAACCAGTGCAGAGCTCGAGTTAAGCAGCCTTGCTCTTTGATTAAGGCTCCTGAATGCATGATCAAAAACTCTGGCAAGCAGGATGTAACAATGAGAATGACTCCTTAAATGCAGAATCCTATGACGATGGGTGAGCTGTGCATGGAAAAGAGCTAAAGAATGAAAAATTGCTGACTCTGACTCAGAAGAGAGATCAGTCAATATTTTTGTTTAGCTTTGGCTCTTCAGCAAGAAACGGGTATTTTCCATGCTGTCATGCAAACAGGGAACAGGCAGAAAACTGTTTGTGGCTTATTAATCCCCAGGAGTTCGTAGAAGGATACTGAAAAATGAGGAGGTTTCAAAGGGAGCCATAGGAGTGACTTTGTGTCTGCAGCAACCCTTTACCTGAGGCAGGAGCACAGAAATGGCCATGCTGAGCCAGACCAGAGGTCCAGCTACCTTGAGATCTTATTGCCAGTGGTGGCCAGGGATGGCTGCAGACAGGGCCATGCAATGGTTCCATTCAGGTCAGAATGGGCCTGTGCTGGTGCTCAAATGATGGGAGTGGGGGGGGGGAACAGGAGTACCTTTGCAATTACAGGTATTTCTATGGGTTTCTGTAGATCCTTGGGGCTGCTGTTACAACCAAGTAGCAGCTGTGTAAATAATTTTTCATTACTCAGCTGAATTAGCTATTGCTGCTTCATCCAGGAAAAGGCCAGATTCCTGGTACTGCCTAGCTAGCTGCAGTGTGGATCAAACACAGGGACTTCATCCTGTCACTGAGGTGCAGAAGCAGATGAAAAATCAGCCTAAGTCAAGTCCTCCAAGTGCAGCATGAAACGAGTTTGGTGCAG
>NW_008651988.1:19211-20229 GCF_000695815.1 Acanthisitta chloris
CACACAGGTGCAGCACCAAAGTTTTAGGTAAAAGCTAATTTATAACCTCAAGCCTTCAAGATCCAATAGATGGAGGGTATGATGTAGGTTGGTCTGCCTAGGTCTGCAGGTGGCAAACCTGCTGCTGACCACCCAGCTGAAATTCACTTCACAGTGGAGATTTGAAAGACCTTTAGCAGAAAGATAAATTTGGGAAAAAAATAATCAACAAACCCACAAAAAGGGAGGAAAACAAGACAAATTAACAACAGCTAAGGAGGAGTCCATCTGACTGGTGGAGCTGACCCCCTGTGACTTTGGCTGCAAAAGTGAAGGCCCTAAGCCTTGTGCTGCTGGAGGTGGCTGCATGCCACTCTTCTTCCATTGGTGATCCGTCTGCCTGGGGTGGAGCAAAATAAATCTGCCCAAGGGTGCAGCTCAAGCCACAGCTTCACTTTAGGAAAGAAATAGCTGCCCTGACCCATGGAGAGGATGCCTGTCTTCTGCAGGAGATTTTCTGTGTGAGGTTTTGGTGGGTGAGTACCCTCTTGCTTGGGGGCATCTCAGCAGCTCAAGATGCCTGAGGTCCACTTCTTTCATTTTCTCCAACTCTGCTTGCTATTTTTACATCTGTATAAGGCAGATAATGCCAACAAAGGACAATGTTTTTCTTTGCCTTCAGGCCAGCTGCTGGCTCCCAATAGCCATATGCCTCAGGGGAGTAGAGCAGTGCCAGGATTCATCCTTGAAGATGACCCCGTCCACTTCTGGCAGGGAAGCAGCAGTCCACCAGGGATGTTGGCATTCCCTGTAGTGCTGGGCCGGTGGGTGATGTCTGACTGGAGGTGTCCAGCACCTTTGGTTTTGGAAGAAATTAAATATCCATCTTGGCATTTTATTGCAGAAACACATGGGGTGCACCCTAGAGGAGAGGGTGCCTTCCCAGGGACCACTCACTGCTCCAACAAGTGGCAGGGCAGACTGGAGATTATAGTCTGAATGTTTTAAAAGAAACAGAGCTGCTGCTTTCCCAGGTGGG
>NW_008651988.1:20281-30057 GCF_000695815.1 Acanthisitta chloris
AGCAGGAATACACCAGGTCTGACCTGCATCTTTCCAGACAAGCCTGAACATCACAAAACAAACTTACGACACAACTGGTTTCCATTGAGTTTGGGTTTTTTTGTGTTCCTGTATTCTAACAGGCATCTTCTTCAGGAGCGGATATGCAGTTGTAGTACTTTGCATCTGGTTGCCTCAGTCTCGCAAACCGATCTGGTAGGGAGAGGCTGCCCCCTGCCACTTCCAGGAGAAACTGTGAACACGAACGAGGCAGCTCCGAGCCCGCCCCGGCTGTCAGTCTGCAGAGCGGCACCAGGAGAGGCTCTGCACACGCTTGCAAAAGGGGAATTGGAAGCCTGGAAGCCCAAACACGCTGCATCCCAAGACTCAGGATTTCTACTCACTGCAGATCTTTTCGGTTTCTCACTGCTTCCAGTTATTTGCAGCTTTTAGGGTCCTGGTGATCCCCTACGTGATGGGATGTGTAGCTCCCCCAAGGCTTCTTGTATACTGCTCTGCCTTTGAGACAGAAGGCATCCTGGTAGTGGTGACTTGGCACTTTTCCTCTTGCATCCTGTAACACCCCACCATACCTCTGACAGCCCTAGCAGCCACTGAATGCAAGCTCTGCTTGGCAGTCATGGGCTGGCAGCAGTACAGCCTGGGAAAGGAGCTGGAAAGTCCCAACTCCAGCCCAGGCTGTATCGCTCCATCTCCAGTGCATGGCTGGGCACATTACTTGATGCCTGTGCTTTAATTTCCCCATCTTTGTAGATGACATCAATACCTGCAAGTCTTGCTATGAAAATTAATTATGTTTGGCTGTGGTCTGCAAAGGAGTCAAGCTCACGCCTATCTGCAGAGGATCTGACCTCTAACACTCAGGACAGCAGCCTGGTATCACAGCTAGTGACATCCATGTTTAGTGGTGGCAGAAGAGTTCAAACCAACCCAGCTGCAGCAACACATCGGGGCAGGCAGGAACAGAGAGTGGCAGTAGTATCCATCCCATCTACCCACCACATCTAGGCAGGGATGGCAGAGAAGCCAGAGCTTCTGGCGCCCTTACATAAAAGCCTGGGCTGCCGCCCTTGCAGCCAGCTGTGTCTTTGAGTGCAGTGACGGAGGAGTTCTGTAGCCCCGTCATGATACAACAGGATGCCATACAGGACATAGCATTGCTTTTCAAGGCCAACCCTGGGTTTTGATGTGACAGCTGCATGCTAGTTCAGCAGACAGGGGCTAGTGCCCTAGTGCCATCAGTCTGCAGAGGGATAGAGCTTTGTTGCCCTGGGGAGCCTCTTGACTTTCCCCACTAAACCCCTCAGGTTGTCTGCTCAGGGTTCTATTCACCCACCTCCGTGCCAGGTGATAGCGTCTCAGCTCCCTGCAGGTGGTGTGGGCACTCACTTTTGGCCTTAAAACACCTCTCTGGGAGGCTGGCTGCACCTAGGCACTATGGATGCACCCTGTATGCAGGTCCTCCAAAGCAGCTGAGACAATGTACTGGGCATTGCTTCTCTGTGTGGTTGCTGTGTGGAGCAGTGCTGCCCCTGTAAGGTGTCTCACTGTGGGGCAGAGCAGGGCAAGGCTGCAGGGCACAGGCTTTGCAGTGCTTTGTAGCCCTGAAGCCTGCCTGCTTCACCTTGCCTGCATGGACAGGGCACCACTAAACCTCCCACTACCAACAGGCTTTCGATGCTTTTAAATGAGTAGAAGTCACTTTAACCACTGGCAGTTGATCTGGATTGTTCCTTGCAGCTCACTCTCCATCCATGCCTCAGTATGGAGCAGGAGATGTGGAGCTGGCACAAGAGCTGGTGATACTTCCCCACAGGTGGCAGACACTGGCACCTCTGTGCATGAGGGAGATACAGAAATAGCTCCTGTGATGGGGATTATCAGCCATAAAGGTTTTCTGATAGCAGAGGTTTCTGGATTGACAATGAAGTCACTTAATTTCCCAATGGAAATTTTTGGGGTGTTAGACTATGTGGAAAATCCAGTTGTGCTCCTGTTGTTCTCTGACAGGTATTCACCCCAGCTGTTATTTCCTGCTGTAGCCCACTGATGCCTCAGATAGATTCTGATCCTTGGTTTGATTTGAATTTCATTAAACTAAAGAAGGGCCTTTACCCAACTCTGATCACCAATTGCTGGGGATACCTGCAGCTGCTTTTGGGTGAAAAGTATCCACTGCTGATGAGAACAGGACTGAAGGGCATAGTGCTTCCAACCACATCTCAAATATGACAGGGTCCTCAACCTTTTCAGGTCTGACTTGGCACCAGTGATCGTGAGTTCTCGTGCAAGCCTGAAGCTTCACCTGCACCTGAACAGAGAGCTTTGGCTAGGATTCATGATAAGAAGGAGAGGTTTTGATCTTTGGAATAAGGGGCAGGCAGCGCTGGAGGATGGCAAGGATGTCATGAGGTTGTGCAGAGAGAAAACAGAACAGCTAAAGCCCAACTAGAACTTCATCTTGCTACTGCTGTAAAAGACATTGAAAATGTTTATAAAACACATTAGCAACAAGACCAGGGCTAGGGAGACTCTCCAACCTTTGCTGGATGCAGGGGGAACATAGTGACAAAGAACGAGTAAAAGGCTGGGCTACTTCATGTGTTCTTTGCCTCAGTCTTTAGTAGTAAGATCAGTTGTCCTCAGGGTACCTGAGCAGGAAGACAGGGATGGGGAGCAGAATGAAGCCCCATAATTCAAGGGGAAATGGTCACTAGTGGTGTTCCCCAGGGCTCAGTATTGGGGTCAGTCCTGTTTAATATCTTTATTGATGATCTGGATGAGGGGATCGAGGGCATCCTCAGCCAGTTTGCAAATGACACCAAGCTGGGTGTCAGTGTTGATCTCCTGGAGGGTGGCAAGGATCTGCAGAGGGATCTGGACATGCTGGATTGATGGGCTGAGGCACACTGTATGAGGTGCAACAAGGTAAAGTGCTGGGTTCTGCCCTTGGATCACAACAACCTTACAGGGTGCTACAGGCTTGGGGAAGACTGGCTGGAAAGCTGCCTGGCAGAAAAGGACCCAGAGTGCTGGTTGACAGCAGCTGAGCATGATCTAGCAGTGTGCCCAGGTGGCCAAGAATGCTAGTGACACACTGGCTTGTATCAACAATAGTGTGGTCTGCAGGACCAGGGTGATGGTCCCCCTGTACTTGGCACTGGTGAGGCTGCACCTTGAATTATATATTCAGTTTTGGGCCCCTCATACCAAGAAAGATGTTGAGGTGCTGGAGTGTGTCCAGAGAAGGGCCACAAAGCTGGTGAAGGGTCGAAAGCACAAGTCTTCTGAGGAGCAGCTGAGAGAGCTGGGGTTGTTTAGCCTGGAGAAAAGGAGGATCAGGGGAGACTTTACCACCCTCTACAACTACCTGAAAGGAGATTGTAGTGAGGTGGGGATCAGTCTCTGCTCTCAGGTAACAAGTGGCAGGGAGGTTTAGATTGGCTATTAAGAAAATCTTTTTCACTTTTATGGTTGCCAAGCATTGGGACAGGCTGCCCAGGGAAGTGGTGGAGTCACCATCCTGGAGGTATTTAAAAGACATGTAGACATGGCACTTGGTTTAGTGGTAGTCTTGGTTGTGCAAAGTTAACAGTTGGACTCAAATGATCTTAAAGGTATTTTCCAACCTTAACAATTCTATGCTTGTATGGTTCACTTTGACTGCTCAGATTTTATCTCTGTTGCCCTAAAGCCTGATCATAGATCTTGGAAATGCAGGTGCAGGGACAGGGCTCCTTCTTCTAATCCACAGTGCTTAAGCATTTGATGGTTTTCAAAGTACCAGTGTCCATGTAACTTGAGTCATGTATCCCCAGCCAGACTGCATTCTTCACTGCTTTTGCATCTTTTTTTGTGAATACCCTGAAAGTCTCAAAGTCCCATTGCTTCTTGAAAGCAGAAATATAAGAAACCTGCTGGAGTGAGCTGACTGTACAGTGTGTTTATAATGCTGTATCATGTCTAGTTTTACACTAACTGAACTGGCAAGTCCAGCATTTTTCTCAGAGGGAGCTCAGCCTGCAGGTAATCCTAAAAGCCTATGTGCTTTTTGATGCAATGGGATATCTGCTCTACTTATTTTCAGTCCTATTTTTTATATACCCCCACAGCCACACTCAGCAACTCCTCTCTGAAGCAACCTCAGACATGGTATTTATTAAAGGCAGCCACTTGCGTCTGACTTACATAGTCTTAACCAGGGATGAAATCAGGAGAACCCCATAATTTCAGAACATTCAGGTTACAAAATCACACTCTGAGCAGGAAGGAAAGGCTGTCCCAGTTGCGCTGTGCAGTGTGATCCTTGGTGGCACACTCAGGGTCTGCTGCCCCACACCTGGTTGTATTTATCTTCCCTTATTTATCTGCCATTTCAGGGCACCACAACTCCAGCCCTTGAGATGTTCCTTCTCCGCACGCACAGGCACCAGCTGCCAGAAGTCACTTGCTCCATATGCCAGCACACACAGCAATGGTAGCAATATTATCTCACTGGCACTGGCCAAAGAGAAATCATAACTGTGGCACCAAACAGTGTTGATAAAAAATCACATAAGCTCTGTTGCTGCATCCCACCTGTGCTATGGGCTGGTATTTGTTTTGCTCTCCTCTCTTCAGCCTGGGTCTCAGCTACTGTTGTTTCTTCTCAATGAGTAAACCCAGAGCTGGTGTGGGTGGGAATAGCCAGGATGCCAGCATACCTTCATACTTTGTTTTGTTGTTTTGTTTTGGTTTTTTTTCTTTTTCTCAGGAAGCACTGACTTGTCATTTCTAACTTTAATTTCATGTCATTTCCCTTCAATATGATTATCCTTTCTTCATGTAATTTATTCTCACAGGTGCTTGCAGGATTTCCCTGCAATAAGCAAAATTAACTAATGAAGTGTTTATCCCTTACCCCAGATTTTTAACCAAGCCATTTAATAAAATCAAACCAGACATCTGCCATAGCAATACCTGACTGGGCATCTACCTCTTTTTATGAACCTTCTGCATTCAGCTGACAGCAAACCTTCAGTGACAGGCACTTAGCAGCCATCTCACCACTGTCTGCAGGGCAAACACAGTTTTTATATTTCTTATAATCCCATAATGACTAAGGCTGCAGTACAGAAGGATGCTTAAACTTGTTTTTAACTGCATAGGTGCAGCTAAATAACTTTAATGGTTGTATGACATGACCATATACCTAAGTGCTTTCTAAACTGCAGCTTTATTGAGGTTTCAATTCTTGCCATACCACACAGCCTCCCATTTTGCCATCCTTTTTTATCCATCATGGAAAAAGCTCCCTTACTGAAATTCCCCAAATGCTCCAAGCCTGGTGAGATGGGTCTGGACATTTGCCCAGAGTTGCAAGGCTGTCCCTGTCCAACACTGTCAGTAGTGACTGCAGGCATTTTTGCCCCATCCTACTCCCCAGGGATGGACTATGGCCCTTCCTAGGCTCCCATGCCTGGTGCCTGGTGTTAATACCTGGCTCCACCCCATTCTCCCAGGGTGAACAGGTAGTGGCAGAAACAGTACAAGATTCCACTGCAGGGTTTTGGTTCTAGCAGAGGGTATTGCGAACCTACCCTTTACTCGGGGAATTGCCTGCCTCCCTGGCTGAGCCAGGGATGGCTGTACAGCCTGCCTGTGGTGCTGTGTGTGGCTTGGGGGCTCCCACTTGACATTATGGCCCTACAGAAACAGCCAAGGGCACTACTTCCCTTTGCAATTCCCTTGGCACTGAACAATATTTGGGACTGGTGCACATGAGGTAGATGTCTTTGCACATTGCTGGATTCCTGTGACCTGTGCATCAGCCCAGGACACTGCTCACAACCTCATCCATCAATGTGCAGCCATGGGGCCAGAGCTGCACAAGCACAGATGCACAATCAGAATGCACAGCCAGAATAGTGGACCAGGTGTCAGGAAAAAGGGAGATCCCAGGCTGCTGCAGAGCAGGGGAGAAGGGAGCAGCATCTTCTCTCCAGCTATTTCAATCTAATCTGGATGTGCCTCTGCTTCGTGCTTTTGGTGTCACCCGGAAAATGGAGACACGCTCCCAGCAGCCACAAGCATAGTCTATATCTGTAAAATGAAAAGCATGGCCAGGGAGTGCAAGAGGAAGCAACGGCAAGGCAAGGCAGCAGCTGGAGGAGTGCTCAGCTCTGTAGGGTTGAGCTGTGTGTTGCAGAAGATGCCAGCCCTGCCTGCACCAGCAGTTGCACAGCTTCATCACCCTTCCCCACTGTGCCTCCCTCCCAGCCAGTGAGGCTGCTGGTTTCACATCCAGTGAAGCCTGGTCACTTGAGTTAGCTGCCAAAAATCATGCCACTCCTCTTCCAACTATGACGGAAGTACTGCAGACAGGATACTGAAAACAAAGCAAAATAAACGGACCATGCTGAGCAGCTAGGAAGGGAAAGGAGGGGAAGGCATGACTAAGAGCCAGCCGGGAAAGCCCTGGATTTGTTTGCAGGGCATAGATGAGCAGGGAGTGGTGACTGCTGTGATTGTTCTTTGCAACCTGGTTGCCTAACCACAGACTGATTTCCTGAGGCTGCTGGGATAAAGCACAGCAAAACTGTCATCAAGGAGAGAAGAGTGCTGAGCAGAGATGCAGGGTCAACTCTCGCTGTGCTCCTGGCCTGCTAGGTGGTGCAGCCCAGGAGCATCACAGTGATAACCTGTCCCTGCCCAGCAGCCTCATTTTCTAGCCTTTGTCCTTCATGCAGGCTCTGGGTGCAAACAGAACTGGTGCTGGTCTGGCCTGGATGACATTGTCATAGCCTCAAAGTTTCTGGAAGACTCAAGTTTTCAAAACGATCTGCTCAGCAGATGTTGATTGCAAATGAAAATTTGAAGGAGGAAGATTCATGTTCAGCAGACTTTAGACTGGAAAGATTAAGGTTAGTGCTGGTCCACTGAGCTAACAATGAGGTGTGTGGATGGCATCTGCAGAAGGGCTGCCATTAGTAATGATGATAATCATGCTTAAATCTCATCTGTTTAAATCTGCAGCACCTTGGTGGAAAAGGAAGGTCTCATCTGACCCCTAAAATGGGAAGACTTGAAGTATCTTTCTTGTGGTGACACAGCCTGCCACTGGCTGGGAGAAACTCAAGTGTCCTATTCACTAGGCCACGCATGGTGCTTCTTGTAGCCCAATGTGGTCTTGCTGGAGACATCTGGCAGGATGCACCAGCCTGGACCGAAGAACCACATCAATCAGCTTGTGAAGAGCATCATCTCTTGTAGTGCTTCAAGCTCAGCTGGGAGAGGTGGCAAGCACACAGACACTGATATTGGCAGGTACTAGCAACATGTCAGTGTAGAAAGCAAGGGTAATGGAGATGCAGCCCTGCTCCTGGGAGAGCAGCTCACCGTAAATGGGATGGATAAGCGAAGAAGTGCTCAGCATCATGTGCATAAATTGAAATAACCTTAGTGAGACAGATCAATAACGGCACTGTATATTCCACCTGACCTGCTTCTGGGTCCTGCAATGCCTGTCTCTTGCTGCTGGAAATGTGTGGTCAGGGAATGTTCTCCCAGAAATGAATCTGCAGTGTGATAAAAGCAGCAGGGATCCTTTCCACAAAGAGGATCCAAACTGCTCTAAGGCAATTTTGAGAAGCACAAACTGTTCCTGGGCTGAGATGCAAAAGAGATCACTGCTCAAACTGTTAATGTATAAAGGTAACTCCTCACAGTAGCAACCACTGGCACATGCTAACACTATGCAGTGTTCACTAGGAGATCAGAGCCAACACTCAAACCTTTCCCAAAGTATTTCCAAGCAGAGAGCCATAGGTGTTAGCAGACTCCCTTCAGCATTTTAGCTTGTTCAGTTTTCATAACAAAGAGAACGAGGCCAGGGGAAGAGCCTGTTCTTACCATGCTTCCTTTTAGATAAGGCAATGCTTTGTACTTCTACAGCATGCACAAGATCTGAGTCCATGTGCAAAGGCAGCCCAGCTATTCCCACTTTGGATTATTACCAGTATTACTGCAAGCCAGAGATGTAAATTTCTATCTTTTCTCTAAGATACCCATCTAATTTCAGGACTTCATTAACAGCACTGTCTGTAACCTGACACCACCTTCTGGGCTGCTGGCTTAGGGGAAAGCTTTGAAACACTGACCACCTTTTGCACTTCCAAGTCTCCACTGATACCTATGTATTAAAACATTGAAAGGCTTACAATATTGCCTCCAAAACCTCCACACCCTGAACCTTTTGACTGTTACATCATATGTGCTCCTTGTTTGGAGGACTAGTGTTTGAGTTACAAAGTTTTCTTTCTGATACAGTACATATTTTACCTCATCTCTTTGAATACTAGTGTCTGCAGAGATTTAAAAATCCCAGAACTGGTGCAGTACAAAACATGCAGTATCGCCATCAGGCCTAAGTAGTGAGTCAAGCAGTTTTTAGTGCATCTTTTTATGACAGTGGTAGATCTGGCCCTTACAGGTTTTGAAATATGCTCTGGCAGCAGAAAGGATTTGAAAAATTAGGTACCAACTGCATTTTTATCCGAAGATTAAATCTGGACTCATCTGGCACATCCTTTTAAGATTGCTGGCAATTATTTTGTCTTTTCCCTTCAGTGAAGTTCCATTTCCCTAATACTTTGGCTTTGCCAGCAGGTGCTAAAGGGTAGGTTAGTATTATTGTTGCGAGGCATTAAGAAAAGAATCCAATATTGCCTCTGTACGGGTACTAAACAGGGTGCAACTTTATTTACAGTGTAAAGTGCATCACATGGAAGTTGTTTAAAACACATAACAAGCAGTGACATAAATGACAATACAGTACTGGGTAGGGAGGGGAAAGTATTCCAGCAAGTATCAAAACATCATCAATAGCACTAATAACAGCCTCTAGTTTCAGCTACTCTGTCCTAACACCACATCTCCTTATGAAACGTGTTGACTGGGTTGATCCTAGGACTCCATGTACTGGTCACTGGTGTGAAGCTGGGGTGCTAAAAGCTATCCCACAGCCCTAGACTCTCAAATAATGTCCTGCCAGCTCTAAGCAATCTCCTCACCACTGCTGTTCTGCTCTGGAGATGACCAGGACAGAGTCAGGGGACACACTAGAGAAGCACACTGGAAAAGGGACAAAACCATGAGAAGGATGTATAAATAAAGATCTGCTATTCTCACCTCTGCACTCTTCCCCTTGAAAAGTCCTGTGTTGCTTACTGCAGCTTCCATTCATTTGCTGTTAAGGCAGCAAGGAGGTTAAGGAACAAAGTGCCTACAAATGGTGGTGTCTATGGGTTGAAATGTGGACATTACTTACTGAACACGAACTTCAGTCAAAGCCGTAAACATCGATGGCTGTGGAGCTGGGAGACAGAACATTTTTGCTACGTGCTAGCAGAGTCCATTAGAAAAAGAAAGTTGTGGGAGCTAAAACCACAGCTCTTCAGCTGGTTGCAGCTCCCACTGGAAAGGAATCTACATTCACATTAATCTGATCCCCTAATGACTCCTGTTCTTTACTATCTGTTTTTCTTTTAATTGGCTGAAAACTCTTATTGGCTCACAACTTGGCTTGGTTTTTTTCCCCCTTATTTCTGGTCTTGGGCTAACAGCCATCAGTTGTGTGTCAATATTTGCTAGAGCCCCACTACTGTAACTGTGAGCTCATTTTGGTGTTGTATCACTTTCCTGTATCCAAGTTCATGCATAAAACGAAGTTATATCTATAAAGGGGGGAGGGATGGGGCAATTGTGTGCACTCTTAGTCCAGAGGGTAACTAAGCAGG
>NW_008651988.1:30085-32634 GCF_000695815.1 Acanthisitta chloris
TTCTCCTTTTTCTTTCCCAGTGCTGATGGCAAGCCACACTTTTCTATTATTACTGGGAAAAATGGAGCTTCTGATTGATGACTCTCAGGTTCTGACTCTAACGAATCTTCCACAGATCAGACTTTTTACTAACTGATGGCAGTTACCAAACATTTGAGTTAAAAAATGCATGATTTCCACCTTGCAATTCCACCATCCTACTTAATCATAGATAAATCTTAGCATCAGAGCATGACATAATGTTGGCATTCAGGTGTGCATTATTCTCAGATGCAATGGGATCAACAGCCTGAGAATGAGAAATCTGACAACATGTGAGCTTTCAGTACTTAGTCAACTGAGCATTTCTGCCTCTGTGTGTACTCAAGAGAGGCCTTTTCCAGTTCTCTGAGAGTTCTGCATAAAAATAGAACCTTTTTGTAAGCAAATAGCAAAGTTTCACCTGTAAACATAACTGGTGCCTTCTCTCTCCATCTTAGGGGCAGTAAGACTTTGGGACCCAAACCCCAGGTGTCAAGAACATTCACTTAGCAGATAGCTGCTAGAAATATACTTAATTTACACATGAAAGGGATGGTTACAGGCAGGCAGTGAGTCCCATGGCAAATGGAAAGTGCAAGTTTCAGTGGTCTGCCTGCTCCCCACTTCTGGATCCTGGATTACCCAGCTTTAGAGCTACACCTGAACTGCCTGTAGGCCAAAAACCCTCAAAGACTCTTATTGCCTAGACTTGGTCTATTTTTCTCTGAGTGACATTGTGTTCTTTCATCTCTTTTACACTTTTGAGTATTTTACCGAGAAATCTTAGGTAGAATTCATGCTGATGCCTCTCATTAAGTCACTCTCCAATGAAGTTGGACACAGAACACAGAATGTTCTTCTTATGCTCACCAGAATCTGCAGTTATGACATAGACTTCTGTAGTTATATCATGTGTAGTTATAATCTATATCAACTTAAGGTCAGAACCAGGTGCAGTGCAAAGTTCAGTGGCTCAGTTAGCCTTGCGTAACACTTTTTTACTGTTGAGTTGCTGGACAGTAGTCTGCTTTGACAACTGGTAAGCAGAATTGCCACATTCTGTTTAATCACGGTTGGCAGTAGGGTATGGTTTAATTAACTCATTCTGTAAGAGATGAGAGGGACTTGACTTTACGCAACCACTTCCTCAGTGGACCATAGGAATCTTTACATTTGTGTGTGTGTATGGTGTCTGTGTAGCAGCATATATTTGATAATACTTTTGTAAATGAAAAATACAGAGGATTTCTTTAAAAATTGAAAGTTATAGTAAAAATGTATCACAAAATAATATACAAAACAAGGGAGCTGGGGGTGGGGAGGGGAAGCAATGGATTTGATTTACAATGCATTAGATTCCAAGCCCTAGTGCCTAGGCTGAAGAAAGGTATCTGAATGTAGAAGTGCTGCTCTGATGTTAAAAGGGATAGAATCCAGCCTTCCGTTTCCTGCATCAAGAAAACCCAAACAAAATAAAATCAGTGCTGTACTGAACATGCTAAACAAGATCGACAGTGAGGCACAGAGGATGGTGTCTGAAAGTGTGCTGGGGATTAGAGTGCCACAGCTCAAGATGGCATATTGAGAGGGGAAGAGAGTGGCCATGGGGAATAGAGATATCTGACATTTAACTTAAGTAATGGGTCATCACAGAATGGTTTTGAACTAATCTTGTTCTGAACCCTGAACAAAGCTTTTGGCCCTTTCAGATTCCCCTGCTAAATTACACCTTGTTAATCTGCAACAGTGAATCTTTGCCATCATGGCATTTACTCCTGTTCTGCCTGTATTGTTTTTGAGTCCTCAGAATGGTATCATATGCCACAAAGAGCCACCAGCAGCTGAGGCCAAACCTTAACAAAATATGAAACAGATCTCAGTGCTTGTTTCTGTCCTCTTCTCTTCACCCACCCAGTTCCATTTGGAAAACTTCCTCTCAAACAGCTGATGAAGGGACAAGCTGCTAGACCTTAAGCCTGGAGGACTAATGATCCACCTTCTCTCAGGCTTCACAATGCTGCACAGAGCTATGGACTTGGACAAAAAATAAACCCAGTGAAAAAAACCAAACAAGAAGAGTTACCAGTTTGGTAATATCCTGAAACTTTGCTTTGCCTCAGAGATAAACTCCATTATTTTTGCCTGCTAAACTCACTGATCACTGGATCTGGAGTTCTCTGCCAGATGTCCTAAATGAAAATACTATCAGACTTCAGATGTTTACCTTTCAGTCTAAAGCTGGATATTTTTGGCAGTAAATTTATGTTGCTTCACTAAGGCATATATAATCACACCTGACAAATGAAAACTATTAATTTTGGACAATGTAGTTTCTCAAGCAAGAATCTTTTCTATAGCTTTAAGATGAACTATATATCAGAGTGACAGGGAGGAATGTCTGTCACTGTCTGTCCAGAAAGAAGAATAGAAAAAATGCACAACACCAGAGACTTCATCTGTCTCCCAGAAAAAAAATTAATATTCATCTGGTACTTATTTAGCTCTCCAGAATAATGACCAGTGTGTTC
>NW_008651988.1:32650-62683 GCF_000695815.1 Acanthisitta chloris
AACATTTCTTCTAGCAAGTGTTTCATGGCTCTTGCACTGCCAGGTGATTTGAACTGGGACTTGCCTCAGAGGCACTGTGTTGTACTGTTTAAATGATTACATCTGTCAGTGCTAGGTGTAAGAAGTGATTATTTATAACATCTGTTGCATGACTCCAGTCTTCAACATGGATCCAGCTGAGGTGTATATAGTTTGAAATGAACACTAGTAAACAGCGGGCCATCAAAATTTCCTGAAGAACATTCTGCATTACACAACAAAAAACCACTTCCATTTACACTATGAAAAATCAGTCTAAACATTCCAGGTTTGCCTGTCTGCTCACATGCAAATGCACTATTTTCTGAGTTTTCTGGAAGTTTGGCCATCATTTTGCAGAGTACTCTCTTAAGGTCTTCCTAGATTGCCCATAAATCATTAGCCATCTAAAGGTCACTGATTTACAGTGACTTTTTAACACGAAGTGCAAAATTAATTACACATTCTTCCGATTTGCAGTTCAGTAGGGTGTGATTCAGCCTAGCTATGGGACAGTGCTCAGCAGCCCTTACCTAGAGCAGTCATGTCCAGTCCACGGTGAGGGACAATAGCACCGATTTGGTCGTACGCATTTCCCACCATTTAAGCAAGGCAACTGGCAAACAGCTGCATACAAACACACACAGAATTCCATTAATGAACACACACACAACAAGCTGATTAAGAAACAGGGCAGTAAAAACCGTCCCTGCATTATTCTGTTAAGAATGGACTGCTTTCAAAATGGCAACATTAAACAATCAGCTGTGAGTCTGTTGTGAAAGACAGTTTGTTCTGGGAAGGGCAGCCTTAGAATCACACCTCTGCTCAATTGTGATCTGGCTTTTTCTACTGCTTTTGCTATCAGCTGCAGTGTATGAGCTACATGAAACATCCTGTGTATAATTTTACATTAAAAAATCTGTTATTTTTTGCCACAAATTGAGGTAAAAAAGGAATGCAAGTGGAAGCAGGAGGAGAAACTAGAAGAATCAGAAGATGAACAGGAGAATAGGCCTTAGTTATAGGAAGAAAATGTAGATTCTTTTTTTGAAAGGAATGTGACAGCCGAACAGTAGCCAGGACAAGCAGACACCAGCTATGGTAAAAAAACTATAGAAAGAGACAGCATAAACAGAGGAAATTAAAGGTCAGAAAGCCTTTTTCAGATCAACAGCAGGCAAAGAGTAAGACTTCACACAATGGCAATGGTCTCCTTGTATGGAGATAAGAAAAGAAAGCAGAGAGTGACAGTTTCTGAAAGAGACTGGGTAGCCCTAAGAGGTGAGACTAGGTGCTATAGGGGATTTGAATTGGAGAACAAACATGAGCCTGCTTTACAGTTTGTGCTGAGACAGCAGTGAAATGACTGCACGTGTTTTTGTGTGACACTCTAACCCAAGGATATCAAGTAACAAAACAAAAGTCCATGTCAAGACTGAAAGATAAGGAACCACACAATTTTCAGAACAGATTTGCTGACTCACTTAATAAGGTCCTTCAAATGCAGACATTTATATTGCAGGGAAACTAAATTTTAAGCCGATAATAACATATGAGGGGGACAGATTTAAAAATACCAGAAGGACAAATGGTGGGTAATATTTTTGCAAGAAATATGCATTGGGAAACACTGGATTTAAATGGAATTACAGGAAATGGAAATCACCAATTACAGGAATGTGAAATAGAAATACACTACTCCAAGTTCTCTGGGCCAAACAATAACAAACAATGGCAGGAAGTTATAGAGATAGACTATCCCTATGCAATTAAGTGCACCAAGTATGTCATATTGAAAATGATTTCTGATACTGGAATGAAGCATATGACTGAAATGTCTTTAGCTCTCACTTGATATACATAATAATTCCTGTGAGACCAGCTGTTAATCAAAATATTTCTCTGTCATGGCAAAAAGGTCAGTAACAGTAGTTAAAACAAGTGATTAAAATACTTCATAAGCGGTGATTATGAGCTTTTATGGGTGGGCTTTAACACACATGCAGTTTTTCACTAGGGTTTTTCCTTTAGCTACTGAAAAGCAAGTCAAGCCTGAACAGATTTGAAAGCGAAGAAGCCATCTATTCTCCTCAAGGATCCATTATAGTTGCAAAGTTTGTGAAATATGAGAGGAAACGATGCATTATGTCCTAGGCAAGAGTTCCTTCAAAAGACAGTCATTCAGAGTTAAAATGTTCACTCTGGAATTTCAATTTGCTGAAGGATGATTTGGTTTGCAGTGTATCACACAGCTTATCCCCCAGATTCACTGTTCTTATCAGTTAAACAGATAATATGAACATTCATTAACAGAGGCATGGATTCCTCCTCCAGCTCACCCCATCAGCCACTGCAAAGTCTTGCAGGAAGGCAAAACTGGGCTTTCATGTTAAGTCCCTGTTAACAATCAGTTAAGGTGCACCTGGACAATGAAAATACAGTGAAGAAACTGTAAAATGATTTCTTGAAAATAGCTACTATTTATTAGTGTTGAAGATTTAATAATGATTGAAAGACATTTCAATGATTGCTCAATTGCTGAGTTTCACTGCCTCTTTTCATAGGGACAAGTCTTTCAAAAACTGGCATTTGTTCAGTCTTGATACGGACCCACACATTCAAAACTTGGGTTCAGATATTATCCATAATTGCTGACAGCCTCATCTCACACCAGCTGACCTGCCAGGATTCAGATCTGGACCCTAGAATCACTCCCCTTGCTACCCCTCACTATTTTGGTGTGCTCCATGCCCTTCAGCCTTGGTTTGGTGCAAGTAAGAGTTCTAGTAAAATGCAGCACACATTAAATTTCTTTAGAGAACTTAGATGATACCTAATGTAAGCTACCCAGATGGTACCTTACATGAGTACCAGGTACCCATTAAATTCAACCACCCTTAAATCCTTGCCTTGCTCTGCTCTCTTGCTCAGCTTAGTACTCAGGCAAAAAGTGGAAATCCACCAAACCAGACAGGTATGTGGTGAAAGATCTCTGTGATACCTGCAGCTTGTTTGTGAGTTTAATGGTGACTGCATGTGCTGAAGATGAAAATGAAATTCTAATACTTCCTGGAATGGACAGTCTTGTTTTATTCTTCTTGGACATCCTCTTTCATCTGCACTGCTATTTGCAGAGAGTACTCTTGTGAATGCTGTCTTTTCTGGGGATTTTAAACTGTTTTCAGGGACCACCCTGGAAACAGTTTGCAGCTGGGGACAGCAAAGCCTCCAGAAATATTATTGCAGGCCTGGGTTTTCCTGTGAGAAGCTTAGGAGTTCTATGAGTCCTTAGTGAACTGTACTAGGTATTGCTAGTCAAAAAAGTGAGAAAAAAAAGCAGGTGAAGAGTTTACCAATATGGCAGCGTGATCCGGTCCATCCAAGGGGGCAGTCACACTGGTAAGGGGCCACACAGCGACCTCCGTTGAGACATGGGAGAATGCATATCGCTAAGGAGGGGAGAAGAGAACCAGTGAAAAGAATGATCTCCCATAAAAGCAAAGAATAAAGTGTGCAAGAAAAGAATTTGGGCTTACTTAGAAACTCTATGACCCCTCAAAGAGCTGGCATGCAGTATCAGCAGAATTGAGCAGGAGCTGCCCACAACACATGAGAAGCAAATATGACTGGCATAGCAGCCAGATACAAAAAGGAATAATGACAAAGAAATGGATAGGCTGGAGCAATTGCTAGAGTCCTTCAGATGCTTGTAGGCTCTGTGTTCACAGGAAATGAGCAAGGGCTGTTTGTTTCCCACATGTAATATCCACAGGCATTACCCAGTACCCTGATGGTGGCAAACAAAGTCAGTTCATGCTTTAATTACAAACATCTGGATTGTTTGTGGATTCTCTGGGATCCCACGATGTTACATTCAAAACAAGTTAATCTATGCCCTGCCCATATAAAAGCACTTGGTCTGGGCCAGTGAAAATATGCTGAGACAGGTGACACCGCAAGTTCCCCAAGGAAAGACAGCTTTGATGCAAGGCATTCTGGGTTAAACAGGCTGTGACTGGAACTCTGGGGAAGAAACAAAGCATATACCAAGCAGCTGATGGCCTCTGGACTGAGAAGCTATACCGTGAGTGGATCTGCAAAACTGTCCAATGTGTTCATGACTTAAATACCATCACAAAACTATCATCTCCACTACCCTAAGTGAATGAAACGTAGCAGAGGACAAACTAATCCTGTTGTCTGTAAAATGCACTGTGAACTACAAGGTGACTGAGTTCTGTCAGAGCTCTGTGGCCTCACTGTGGCCTGATCCTGGCAGACCAGTGCTCAGTGCTAAGAACTCAAAAATCCCTTTGACTTCCGGAACAGGCCCTCAACTCCAAAGACTAAAGCCATATCTTCTGTTTGCTGATGCACCATGCTTGACAAGCAATGCTGCAGAATTGAGGTGGCACTAACCAATTGTGGGAATTCTTTTCCACTCTCGTAATTAACTATGCCAAAGTGAAAAAAAAGCCCAAAACAACAAACCAAACAAAAAACCTACCCCAAAACCAAACACAAACCCTCCCCCAAACCAACCAACCAAAAAAAACCCAAAACAAAACCAAGAGAGCTAGTGCCTGTATCTGCATGAAGTGTGATCTGGCTCTAGTCAGCTGTCAGGATCTGAGTTGGGATGATAGATAACTTGACAGGGAGCATAAAATTTGTCCTTTGGTCCTGGCAAATGCTTTAAGTATCATTACTGATGGTAAGCTAATAAACTCAGCTGTGGGATACCAAACACAATTCTGCCAGATACAGGACTCAATCATCTTCTGCTGAAACTGTGAAACATACAGGGCTGAGTTTGCATGTGTGGCTATGGGTGATACTGACAGATGCAGGGACAGAAAAAGGGGCTGTGTGAATGCACCACGTAGCTGGAGTTTCTGTAAGTGCAGACAGACAAAACTTGCTGTATCTCTTCTCCTCATTCTGTATCTACCACCATTTGTGCCACGTGGAACTGACACTGCCACAGAGAAGACCTAGAACGTGCAGAGGTAGATCCAGAGGACCATTTTAAGATGTGATACATCTTAAATGCTTGAACCACATTTTTCTCCAAGAACTACATGAGAATGTGCACATCTTTCGTAGGCCTCCATGTGTAGCTGGAGTCAGGAACAGTGACACCACCTCTGCTGCAGATATTCTTGGACAAAGCTCTGTGTCAGGGGCATACTGAATACTAAATACAGTAAGGGTACGTTCCTTTTCTATCCACATAGACCCATGCCTAATTATGTGCATAGTAATAAGGATTCTTGTGCAGTAGCTATGCCAGCATGAATGGGTTAGACCTCCCAAATTCCTTGTGCCAGGACCACCACAAAGAACATTGGAAACATGTCTTAAACTGGCATCCCCAAAGTCACCCAGGGAATCTCTAACAGAGTCAAGAGTTAGACATGGCTCTTCTCAGGCAGAACAGATCCAGTTCTCTAACCATTCAGAGATCCATGACAGAGAAAGCCAGCCCAGAATTTGTGGGGTACAGGTATAAAGGTCAGGAAGGACAGTGTGGAAAAGGTGACACAGCTGCATTCTTTGAACATGGATTGATCAAGTTCATAACCATAGACTGATAAAAAAGGAAGCCATGAAACAAATGCAGCCACCAGCAGACACTCACATCTCTTTTGTTCTGAACTGTTTGTTCCGCAAGACTATCATGTTTTGCTATTAGACTCTGGAGAGCTGAAGCAGTCTGTTCTTCAACTACAGTGAAAGAGCATCCACAGACAAAATACATCAATTAAAAATGTGCTTGTTTTGGTCTGGAGATGTCAAGGGATGGTAATTTGTCTAGAAACAAGCAATCAGCATACACCTTTCTGTTCTTTTTCATTGGTCAACAGAATATAGTAGTAATATTTATGGTCTTGTCACTTGTGCCTTTAATCTTCCCACCTTGTTCCTGCAGTAGATTCACTTGTCATACCTACAACATGCTTAAAATTACACTTAGGGATTATATACATACGCTCTTCACAGAGACGACCCATCCAGCCATCTGGACATGAGCAGGCGTTTGGTCGCTCACAGATGCCACCATTCTGACAGGGGAACCGACAGACAGCTGAAAACAATACAATTTTGTGACAAACTCAAAATGGTTAATCAGAAGCTAAGTAATTCAGCATCTTGCACATACCTTTGCAGCTGTAAAGCAAATGCAGTGAAGTTCAGAAACATTACTTGACTTTGATTTCAAGGGCTACATTGTCTTCTGGCTCTGTGTTTGATTAGGTACTGTAAGCAAGAGTGTCGAAACCATCAAGACAATCAAAAATGGTCCATAGCAAGAGTGAAAATGTAGTTTTTAGTATAGTTGGGCAAATTATTTGGATGATGTTTCAAGGCTGATGCTATGCTTTATCTGCTTTTCCCACTAATTTTTGTAAAACGAAAACACCTTACCACATTAAAAGTTATTACTCCCTCACCTCAGCCCGCTCCTTGACCTCTAAGTTAACTCTAAAATAGAGTCAAGCTTTCTCCTAACCTTGCTATGAAACACCAAGATTATGCCGTTTTGCATAATACAGGTTTTTTTGACAGTAAGATTAAACACTGTGGTAGAACAAGAAATTTTTATTGTACTATCATCGAGTATAATGAGAAATGACCAAAAAGGGTGCAGCAGGGGCACAGTTGAGTGTTTACCTGTGGAACCCAAAGTGTGACTATAAATCTCACTCAGCATTCACACTGACTGGTGCTCCTTGGCTTGCATACCTGCTAATAAGCATTTGATCATAAAAGTGAGAAATCTGGAGTGGACTCTATCATGGTAACCCAATATGTTGCCTTCAGTGGTCAGACTCTGGACTTCATTGTAATTTCTGTAACATTGCCCTGTATATTGGCTCATGTATCCAGAGAAATCAGGATGGATGATATACTTACTATAGACAGAAGACAAAAAAACTTCTGTGGCTTCAAGACAATGCTACAGAACAAATAAATAATCAGAATGACTTCTAATTAGTGGTAGTTATGAACACAGAGTAATCTCAGGAAACTCAATCTGAACTGCTAATTGCATCCTATCTTTAATTAGTTACTAGGTGAGCAAAATAAGCATTTAGGCTTTGAGTGTTTCAGATCTTGTTCAACATTAGTATTAAATACAAGCAGTGGATTAGCACACTGAAACACTGTTCACACCTGAAATCCATGCTGGAAAGAATGCAAACCTCCCCCTCACAGAGCCAAACTTGAGTCACTCCTGGAGCTAAGCCATGCCAAGCTACGGCTTGGAGTCTGCTGAAATGAGGCCAAAGCTTTGCCATTTCATTTTTCAATTTCAAGAGTGTTCCCATTAAGCGTCAGCTGATAATAAGAATGGGAAGAAACTTTGGGCCCTGGTTCACAAAACTTGCAGTATTTTATCAGTGATTTTTCAAATTTTTGTTGTAAAGATATCTATTGCTATACAGACAGCTTGTCTCTGTATGTTGACTAAAGCACAATAGCATGCCAAACACATTTTTCTTGTGCAATGAAAGATTATCAAAGTTGAATCAAAAACCATTTAAAGCTTTGTATGATCCACACCACTTGAACAATATCCCATTAATGTATAATGGCATGTGAGATAAAAAAATGTGTACAAATGATATCCCACATTAAATTCAATGCCCATGAGGAATGGTCTCTGAAATGTATTTTCTCTCTCTCTGTCATTAGAGAACATGAGGATATTTCATGAACTGCTTTGGATGGCAACTGCAACCCACTCAGCAATCCAGGATCTCAGGTAGAGATAGGCTTTTCCTGGATTTCTGCCCATGTCCTGGTTGTGAAACTGAATGAGACAGTATCACCTCTAGATGTGCACTTGTTATACACCAATTTAGGTAAGCAGAGACTACTTGTCTGTAGCTGTGGGGATTATTCTTAACTCAACAGATAAGACTAAAGAAAGGCTTGGGACTGCAAGTTAAGCTGGGATCTCATTCTTTATTTCTTTTTTGTTTTGTTTGCTACTGTACAAGCAAGTGGGGCAAATGCAGTCCTGATGGGCTGGGGAGAGAATAGGAACCATGAACTGTGACTTCAGTTACTGGCAGAAGATCTCACATCCATGGTATCAATCTTTATCTTTGAGGTCCCCTTGTAAATCCATGCCCATGAGTTATCCTCACAGGACACAAAAGCATTACACTGCTGCAAGACAAACACAGGTAATAAGCAGGAAAAAATTCTGGTATTTGTTCTCAGCTTTGCCAAAAAGCTTCCCTGTGGTTCCAAGCGAACCATTTCCTCCATGCCTCAGCTTCTCTCTCATAATGCTCTTGTTTGCTGATGGGGTATGAACTTTTTGGTCAGCAGCTCTGCACTGGCCACTGCCAGTTAGCAAGATGTAGGAAGAGGGCAAACACACAAGACAGATTTTAGAGCACTTCAGAAAGAAAAAACTGGAGCCAGGCAAGCTGAGTGCATCTGTGCAGCCTGCCAAGTCCTGCAGGTGTTTATGATCAGCAGATCCAGACTAATACTTCTCACCCCTGAAACTCAGATCAGAATCTGGCCTGCAACCTCTAACCAGCAGTGATTCAGTCAAGTGCAGCTGTGGTGAGAGCTCTCCCAAAGAAGCTAACGAAGTCTGATTTTTAATTATAATATTTACAGTAACTAACCTGTTCAGCCAGGACAGAATGTTTCAAGCAGGCTTAGGACACATTAATAATCAACTCACACAGCCATAAACAAGAAATGCAGCATGAGTCATTACAAAGAGTGCTTTCATGTTGCTTCTGATGTAGACCACAAAGGCTTGGGTCCTGTAGGACTTTTGTTAGGCAAATCACTCACATGAATTATAAAGCAATTGTGAAAGATTACTTCGACATGTGTCATGAAAATGCAGGACAGTCCTCTCAGAAACATCTTTAGTTCTATTTAATTCCCCTTTTAGGTGAAAAGAGGGGGGAAATTGTTATTCCCCTCCCTAATACACAGGTTATTCTGCCTTGTTTTCCACCCTCATCAGCTGTCCACCTCATCACTTTAGTTTTTTAAAATAATTTTCCCTAATACTTATCCCTCTGAACAGCCCCAGTAGGCTCCACAGAGTTGCGAACAGGACACATGTTTCAGTGCTTTGCAGATCAGCCCTGCCTGGTACCCAATGGTAAGAACTGCTCATAGCAGCAAATTACATTCCCTGGCATAAAGTAGGTGCGTTCTGTGTAACTAATAAATAAGAATAAAAAGTAAAGCTGGTGATATTAAAGGCACAGTTGAAGAATCTGAAGTGTTACAATCTAAAGAGATAATATACAAATAATTTTGCTAATGAATTCTAGCTTGGGTAGAGTAGCTACTGTGCACAGATCCCTTGAATTCTGTAGCCATCAGAGTTTAGAAAAGAAATGAAGACACGTGACAGACTTTTAAAAAATGTCTTGGTGCTTTGTGAGCATAACTTTCTAACAGGACTTTTGGCTACCTCATGACATCTGAAATAACTCAGATGCTTTTACTGTAAATCTTCTCTACTTGGCTACTCAATGGGTGATTCTTCATGGCAATGGCAAGCCATGGTCACAAAACCAGGAGAAACCTGCTTTTCAGGAGCAGTTTCTCCATTCCTGAAATGTTCAGGAGTTACAAACCCACTTCTTTGGCTCTGAATCTCCTCAAAATGGTCTACTGATCCATAATTTTTATCAAGGCAATTAAAATATCAGGGTAGTTATAAAGGAATTTAACAGAGTCCATGCAGTCATAGAGTAGGGCAACTCAGCTTGTTTAGGTTTTAACATTGAAAATATTTTGCTGTCAGAATGAATAAAGAAAAACTGACAAGGGTTCATGATAAGTCAGATTTAGCATTCTCCAAAGGGCTTCTGAACTAAACAGAAAACTGCTGAGGGAGGAAGAATTGTTGCTTCTATTTTGACAGGGGGAGCTGAGACTTGCAGGAGGAGAGGCCACTTGACAACTCTGATGATGGTTCCAGTGTTGCCAAGTGACTGTTCTGGAACCTTTCCTCTTCTGAGTGAGTTCTCCAGCTTGTGACTGGCCGCTGATGTGTCCTAAGGTTTTTTTGCTTTCTACACAATATGCCTAAAGCTGTGTATGATGGCTGTTGCACAATCTGAGATAAGACTTAAGGGTGCAGCTAAATTACTGCTCTAGCAGAAGGCTGGTCAAGCTTCTGATATGGAAATGGCAGATGGCAAGATCTCTTCCACCAAAACCCTATGTCCCTAGAACCCATTTGCTGTGCTTCATCCATGGTTTTAAGTTAGTGTTTGAAAATACTTATAACTGGTTTTAACTGTTAAGTTTATCATCTCTTCTATGTTTTGTCTTTGTTTCCTCCATTTTCTGTTCAAAACATTTTATTTATTTAAACCTTCTGCATGGAAGAGGTAATTCTGTAATTTAAACAAGTGAATGCTTAGCTCAACAGAATGAAAAATTACGTATACCTGCTGGTATGCCAACAGTAGAAAGGCTAAACTTTGGTATTTTGTTAAAAACCTGAATTTCCTACAGTACTTAGTGTGTATTTTTTAGTGAGCTGTATCAATCTATCCTTATTAATTTTCCTGCAAAACAATTTTCAGGAGCTGCCATGGTCTAAGCATAGTGACGGCCTAAGCACCCATTGGCTGTATTTTGTTTTCTGCAGTGATTGAATTTTAACTGTGAAAAACTGACTGGCAATGCTTATCTGAAACAGCTCAGATTGTCAGAAAGATGACTGGTTCTGTCACTTTCTCATGAAAGATGTTAGGAGAAAAGATCTTAGGTATGGGATACAACATTCTAGCAAAAGAGCCTGTAAGATTAGCAAGAGCTAAAGAGCAAAACTGTGGAAGCCCTCTCATTCACACTTGGAAATAAAGCTATAACCTGCACTTTAAAGGCCCCGAGTGAAACTATGACTGCACTGAAATTAGCAAAAATTTAATGTTCATTTTTATTGCAGCTAGGATGACACCACCTTGCATATGGCAAGTTAAGAGACACTTCTGTTCATAAAAAAGACTTACCTTTGCAGGTAGGTGGTGTGGTCCATGTTCCATTTTCTAAGCAAATGCTTCGCAGAGGCCCCTCCAGCATGTACCCACTGTAGCATGAATAGGTGATCATGTCTCCATACTGATAGAAGCTACCACGAATCAGAGCATTCTCTATGTGAGCTGGAGGACCGCAAGATATCTCTAAACAAAAGAAATCACCCAGATATTGGTGAGCTGCAATGCCTACAGTTTTTAACCCTGGTCACAATGCTACCCAGGGGAGGTGCCAGGGAGACACTTCTGATGGTAAATCAACAAGGCTGTCCAGGGACATGAACAAAATTGAGGAGTGGGCCCGTGAAAACCTCATGAAGTTCAACAAGTCCAATTGCAAGGTTCTGCACCTGGGTTTGGGCAATCCCAGACACAACTACAGACTGGGAGATGTCATTGAGAGCAGCCCTGTGGAGAAGGATTTGGGGGTTCTTGTGGATGAAAAGCTGGACAAGATCTAACAGTATGTGCTGGCAGTCCAGAAAGCCAACTGCATTAAAAGAGGTGTGGCCAGCAAGTTGAGGTATGTGACTCTCCCCCTCTACGCTATGCTGAAGTGAGACCCCACCTGGAGTACTGTGTCCAGCTCTGGGGTCCCCAACACAAGAAAGACATTGATTTGTTAGAGCAGGTCCAGAGGAGGGCCACAAAGACGATCAGAGGGCTGGGGCACCTTTCTTACAAGAAGAAGATGAGGGGGCTGGAGTTATTCGTCACGGATAAGCTTCAGGCAAACCTCATTGCAGCCTTCCAGTACCTTAAGGGGTCTTACAAAAAGGAGGGAGAGAGACTTTTTGTACAGGCAGATACGGAAGGGATATGGGGCAATGATTTTAAACTGAAAGAGGGCAGGTTTAGATTAGTTGTTAGGAAGAAATTCTTTACTCAGCAGGTTGTGAATCACTGGAACAGGTTGCCCAGAGAAGCTGTGGAATCCCCATCCCTGGAAGTGGTCAAGGACAGGTTGGATGGGGCCCTGAGCAATCTGATCTAGTGAATGGCAGCCCTGCCCACGGTGGGGGTGGATTGGAACTAGATGACCTCTAAGGTCCCTTCCAACCCAGACCATTCTATGATTCCATGAATCTAAACAATATTGCTTGCAAAAATGCAAAAGGCTTTCAGACATGTTTGCAAAAGGACATTACACCTTCTGTCAGTGTCAATAAATACAATAAAAGGCAGCACCTTTCCCTGAAACTCTTGTTTCATCACCCACGATCTCACAGGAATAATTTTTAGGATATTTAGGGTATCTGACAAACAATCCCAGCTCCAAAGCTTGCAAAAATTAAATTGAGAAGAAATTTACAGAAGGGCCTAGTAAATAGTAGGATAAATGCTCTTGGGGCATCAACCCACACAGACATACTCTGGATCCTTTTAAAGAAATTACTCTGTTAGAAAGAAGACATAGCTCTTCTGTAGTTTCTTAGGTCACCTTTATGTGTCTGGATCACTCAGAGTGATCCTCTCCAGATGTCAATTGCAGACGAAAGTTCTCTTTTTCCAGAATACCTGCATCTGGGTGGAGAGCTCTGCTGACACATCTGTGCTGTCATGTTCCTGTGTGATACAGCTGTGGTCATGAGCCCCCTGGAATGTACCAACCCCTGTGGAACTGTATGTCATCTACTTACTTTCACACTTAGCTGTTGTTGGAGTCCAAGTTTCATCAGCATTACAAGTGATAACAGACTGCCCTTTCAGCTGGTAGCCTTCCCTGCACCTGATGGATACGTTCTGGCCAACATAAAAATCCATCTCAGACAAAAGGGCATTTTCTGGGATTATGAAAGGCACAGGACAAGGGTTTGCTGTTCAAAGAAAGGATGTGAGGGAAAAGGAAAAGAAGGGAAGAGAAAGGGATGGAAGAAAGAGAATAATTTAGAGTAGTTTCTGCAAATTTCAAAAATCAAGTTGTATGAAAAGCAATGGAAATGCGTGCTGGGGCCAAGTCCAATTTTTAATTTGATGTAAAGTTATGAGATTTGGGTTGTAAAGTAATAATAAAAAAGTCTGGTTCACTGTTGTTGCACAGCTTGCTATCATACTCTGCTGATACCAGGAGAGTACATAGTAAGGATCTAAGTGAGGAATATCCTACTTCTTAGTATGAACCCATTCTCTCTTGTCCTTCCTGTTTACCATAACCTTACTATAAAAGAGAACCAGACCTGTTCTACTTCTTGTTCTGAAGGGCTGACCCAACAAAGAGCACCAGAAATTCAGGTATTTGAGTAGAGACTTACTGTGACATTCATTAGAGTTTGGAATTTTTCTAATAATCTTATTTATTGCTGGCTGTAAGCTTGCTGAGCTATTTTTGCATGGTCTATTGATCTCATCATGAATGTGGGAAAGACTAGACTTTATATAGAGCAGAGATGTATGCCAGTTTCCTGAAATTAAAATCTTATGAATTCTTTGTAATAGAAAAACTAAATGCCTCAATTAACCATCCCAAGATTACAGTAGATCATAAAATTAGTTACAGACACATATGACAACAAGGAAGGCACGGTGTGTGTGCACAGTGCACATGTATGTAAGGTGCTATTTCACAGAACTGAAGAAGAATTTATACAGCCAGTAAGTCCAACATCCTTCTCATAGCAGGGCCGACTAGGTCAGAGGTTGCTCTGGAACTTGACCAGTTGAAATTTGAGTGACTATATGGATGGAGATTTCATGCCCTCACTGGGTCTCTGTTCCTCTGTTTGACTGCTGTGATGGTGAAAAATTTCTTCAAAAACTTCATTGATACTTCCTCTATTGCAACTGATGTCCATTGCCTTTCATCCTACTACTGGGTAACTCTGGGAAGAGTCTGGGTCTTTTTTCTTTATGCTCTCTCAATAGTCACTAGGAGAAAACAATAGAGTCTCCTTTTTTCCCTTCTCCTCCAAATGTTTCTCTCACCTGCTCCTCATGTATCAAGTGGTTGTCTATAATAACTCCGTTTTATGTCAGCTTTCAAACTAAAGGGAGCTATGCAGAACACAGCTTGTTCTTTTACTGTCACAAAAATAGACTCAGACAAGCTAATGCTTTAACTTGTCTCAATAACTTCTCCCTTTGTTCCTTTGCAAAAATGGGATACACACCAACAAATCTCCCAATGCAGGCCAAACCTATTTTTTAAACAACAGGGACAAATTCCGTTCATGGCTAGTCCAAAAGAAAATTACGGTATGTTTCCACTAAGACATGTAGAAGTTGCTCTAATTTACTGTCAGTTTAGACAAAGAGTAGCTTAGCCTGTAATACTTACAAACTGAGACCACTTTTCCATTACAAAGCTAAAAACACATACCTTTACAGAAAGGCAAGGGATTACTCCATCTTCCATCTCTTGTGCACTCTGCTGCAGGTTCTCCTTCCAAGCTGTATCCCTTCTCACAGAAATATGTTACTGTACTGCCAACTGTATTGTTTTCATAAATTGCCTTCCCATTCAGCAAGAAAACTGGCACTTTGCATCTGGTCTCTGCAAAAGAAGAGGTCTCATTAATTCAGCTTGGTATTAGACCCAGAATTCCCACAATCCCTGAATTACCTACACAATATGTTCAAAGCAGCCACAGACAAATAAATAATGAAGAACATTGAGGGAGACTAGCCCTGGGAAGGAAATGTAGTCAAGCCAGAGAAGGAGCTCCTCCCAGTGATGGAGAAAAGCCTCAGCTACATGTTTTCTCAGGTCAGCAAAATGTTGCAGTGCTGGGGAAGAGAGCACATACTTATGACTTCATACTGGGGTCAGTGGGGCAGAACATGGAAGTTGTTCTGTCTTGCCACTGACAGATACTTCAGAAACTCTGAAATTCTGTAGAATCTGGATCATATTGTGTGAATGCATAAGGAGGAGCTTATCCCACGTCGGAATGTGCTAGGACATGAAGCTGAACAGTTACCTTCACACAATGGCAAGGGTTTACTCCAGCTCCCATTGGCAAGACATGTGATATTCTGGGGCCCAACAAGATGGTATCCGGAGTTGCACATGAAGGTTACATTACTGCTGTATGTGCTTCCTGTAGAAATGGCCTCTGCTTTTTCTATGGAGGGATGCAGCCCACAAGCAATCTCTAGGAGAGAATTTTTGGGTTTTATGCAGACAACGAAGGCTGTTCTCTCTGTTACACACTGTCTGACAGCTCTGTTCTCACACTTAATTAATGGAAAGACAGGAAGAAAGAAACTGTGAACTATTATATGGAGAAGGGTTATACAATGCCTTCCCTGCCCTCTCTCCAGGGGTTCATGCTGCAGACACTTGAGAATGTGCCCAAGTGTATCAGATGGTGTTGTATGCTACAAGGTGTGTTCACCCAAGAGAGTGAATATTTCTTCTGAGCAGGCCAGAGGCTGCATTTGCAGTCTCCTTTGCTCCCCTATAGTGGAAGGTAATCTCAAGATGTGATCAAGGAAAATTACAGTAGTTAAGAAGGATCTTGACCCCTGTCCCATATTTACTGTAGATACCAGGCAAATTCATCAAAGGTGAGAGAGAAGAATGCAAGGGGTAGGACTATGACATCACCAGGAGAACATGGAAAATGACTTATTGGTAAAGACTACAAATATTGACATTTTATTTATAAGCTGTATGAAATAAATCATAAACCCTTCTTTCCATGCTCCCACAATTAGTCATCTTCTGCTGCACAGAGAGCCAAGATTTAATTCTAGGGAGCACAGTTGTGGTCTCCAGACATACAGAGTGGGCCAAGATATATTAGCTTTGGCATGGCAGGAACAAACAGGATGTCCAAGGCTCTGCACATCACAATGTGAGGCAAATCAAATACAGCAGGCCACACTCCTACCCTACTGACCTGTGCATGACTTTATGTTCGTGCCATTGTAATGTGCCAAATGGAGCTCCCTTCAGATCAGAAAGGAACCGCCAGTGAGAATTTCTCTGCTGTTTCTAATGCTGCTTCTTCCTGTTCCAGCTCCACCACTGGAGGGGAAGACAGCAAGGAAGACAGCCAGAGGACTCTCTCTGTTCCATAGGTTTCCTGGACACCATGCTACTTACGTATGCATGAAGGGGTGGAAGGGCTCCACTTTTTGTCAACATGGCAAATCCTTCGGCTTGGTCCCTGCAGCTCAAAGCCAGGGTCACAGCTGTAAAAAACTTGACTGCCAAAGAGGAACTCCTCTCCCTGAATGGATCCATTTTCTATCGTGTCTGGGGGTCCACATGATACTCCTATAATGTAAACAATACTTTCCAATGAAACATATTTGCGTAACACCTGTCCTGTTCACTGCCCTTACACAGGTTTTGATCTGAGAAACACAGAATGAACACAGCAGTTGTCTGGGCATTCACAGATATTTGTCCCTGAGTAGCAAAACAAAATCATGCTTGGTGCTTCCAGTTCTTGCTAAAAGAAAAGATCTATCATGGCTGTGCTTGCAGAAAGCCTCAAGAAACTCCACTGTCACCATTTTCAGCCAATGGCTGAAGTCCATGTAGTCATTTACATAGACAACTCCTATTTCTGCACTGCAGTTAATGACATCCCACAGAAGGGAAGTACCTTTGAGAACAAATATCCTTAGAGTTACATATGAGGATGCTAAGTACCTGTGACTCCTGGCAATTAATGTGTTCAGAGGACCCCAGTAACCCCAGAGACACGATCTCAAGTGTCATAAGTATTTAAATGTGGAAGCTGTCTGCACGTAGACAGCAGGAGCAAGGCAGAAAGGTGTAGTTACTTCCTTCACACTACTACCTGCACACACCAGCAACTCTTCCAGGTCATTACCATTGGCACTTAGCAAAACTTTTTAGGTAAATGCAGACACTATGAGTTATAAAACAAAATGAAAGTTAGTTTTTTCAGTTGTGCAATATCACCCTTAACCAACATTAAGTGATAGACTCAGGTGGAACATACTTCTGCACACTGGCACTGTGCCACTCCAGAGCTTATCTTCTTGGCAAGTCCGTTCTGCGTCACCCTGTGAAACAAAAGAAAATGCTGAAAGAACAACTTTACTTAGTTAACTCTTTTCTCCCCTCAACTTTACAAGGCAAGGAGGTTTTCCCTTCATGTGCAACCAATGTAAAGAGAAAGTTAAATGCTACAGCCCAAGTCTACTAGTAGAGTTTAGGGTAGAACTCCCTCCTGCAAAGAGGTAGGTATTTTTCAAAAATAAAAAGTTTGTGGGGCCTATTAGTCAGTTCTCTTATCTTTCTCTCTGAAGTACCATATCTTTTTGTCAGTTTTACCATTCTTGTTCCCACAAATGTGTTATGATGAGAAATCTTATCCTTCCATGACTCATTCACAGGAAATCTAACCAGCAATTTTTTCAACAACAGTTGAATAGTATGAGCTTGTGTTTTATAAACATGATGTGCTGGTGTGACCACATCCCAAACACTCATTCTTTACATTTGCCTGTAAATAATGTTATTTCTTGCTTATACACAGGCTTTCTAGACAGTCTGATAGCCCAGGATTTAGTTCTTATTTTATTACAACACATGGAAAACAACATTTAATTTTATTCCTTGATATAATGTACTTTCATTATGAAGCAAACCCATTGATAAGGATGTGTGTGAGTGTATGAGATCACATGAGTGTATGAGTGTATGAGATCACATCCAGTGGATTTTGCTTCCCAAAGGAAGAAAGCAAGACTTCAACAAGTCCTTCAAGCAAGGAAATAGATTGACACTAGGTGGCGAAACTGGCGTACAAAGCTTGGAAGAACTTACCACTGTTTGAAAACACTGGCTTATTACCTTCAAAAATTTGCAACTCTACCTTTCTGTCTGTATACCAGCACCTCCACCCCAGTAACATTACATAGTTGGCAACATAATAAAAATTAAATTTATTGTTACCTAAGTATTTTTCAAGCTCTTATTTTTATAGTGAATGACTGAGTGAATTAACTTCCAGCTGGGTGAATTCACGTGCATGAAGTTCTTAATTTATTACAGGTACAAAGGAAGCATAATCCTGCATTCTGGTTGGTATTCAGAAAACCAATGTAAGAGCCAAACTCTGTCCTGAAGACATCTCACAACTTAATGTTTCACTTTGCTATCACCTGGGAATGGTGGCGGTCATTCTGTGTCTCAACAACATACTGTCATTTCTGAATTCACTGCAGCTTTTGAAAACACACCGAGGCTGCTCTGAACTTGCTAGCCTGAGTCCTGATAATGGGAAAGCAGTGCTGCTTCAGAGCTCAGGTGGGGATAAAAGACATAACAAAAAAATCGACAGGAAAGAACTTTGATTCCTTCTCCATCAGGGAATAAAGCTGCCATTGAACAAACTGGAATCTCTTTAATGTATCACTTTAACATCATCTAGCAATGTCACAGAACTCAGGGCAGTGGAATTTATCAGGAGCTTTGAGTCTGAAACCAGCAGACATAATGCTTGGGGCATTATGAAACTGAAGGAAGAATGCAATCTAACTCTGGCCAGATAACCAGGTCAAGGGAGCAGTACATGAGAAATTACCTCCTCCATGACTTATGGTCACAAGCATGTATCATGCTGTATTTGCAGAGGGCTTCAGATAAAACGAAAAACAACACTGAAAGATAATGCCTGAACATGTATCTCTGCACAGGATTCAGAGATTCAGTATTATACTTGCTTCAATTACCCCTAAGTCATTCAAAGACTATCCCAAACAGACCAGGAACATTCTACAGATAATAACAAAACCAGCAGATATTGAGCCTCAGTGGCAGTTAAGGGAATATGCCAATATGGACCAGAGAGTCCACAGTCATCACAAATGAAATGAAAACGGCAACTACAGGTTTAGAGTGCTGGAAATCTGAGCTTGCTTACTTGTAGTTCATAGCCAGAATCACATTTATAAAGAGACACGTCTTTGTAATTATATTTAGTGCCAACCACAAATCCATGCTCTGGAGACTCTGGTGTTCCACAGGACACAGGAATGCAGATGTCATCAGAAAATGGTGGCACCCAAACACCGCTCTCCTGAAAAACAAATCAGTGTAAAGGCACCATTTTATATGCTTATTTCATATCAGAATGAAAAAGGAAAATCATTGTAGAAGCACCCAATTGCTGTGGGTGCACAGATGTGGTTAATGTAATATTATCTGGGCAATCCTTAATAAAATTCAGTAACTTAAGTAATACTTCTAAGATGCTGCCATAGACTGGAGCTTAGCTTTGGCAGGAACGTTTAGCTTAGACTTAGAAGACAGAAAGAATAAAAAGTAAAATGGGAAAAAGAAGCTTGGAAAAACAAGTTCATTTGTACAAGGTCACCTAAATAGCTCAGGGAACATATTGGACAAATGAAAACTACAGCTGCTTGAGTTCATGTTTTGTACTTGTCTCCTGGCTGAATGTCTAAGAACATGACTAAGAACTTCAGCTGCCTTCCCTGACTTGCTAAGGGAAATCTGATACCTGAAGAAATACTCATCAAAGACACCTACTCCTACTTCCACGGGTCTTTGAAACAGCAAAATAAGGTGAAACCCTTTTCTTATGAAGTCCTTATTCAGAAAAAAACCTGCATGCTCAGCTTTTCTCATATGAGCAAACTGACTTTAAAGAGTCTATTTACAAGCATAAGACAAGGTTCTCCACAGCTAATGTGACAAGGGATTACCAGTGGAAGTGATGGGAATGTTTGCTCTTTAAACATACAGAGGATTCAAGTTTATACAGCTGTACAGTGAATTAAAATGTGTGTTGTCTGTTATTCTGGAGAAAAAGAGCTCTGCACACAATCCTCAAAATACATTAGAAATCTTGGATGTGATTTTCTGAAGGACAGCATTAGCTTTTGATGGAAGAAGAAATCATTAATTTCTAGTTCTGAGAGTCTATACATAGAAATCTAACAACTGTTCTTATTGAGCAACAAGAAAGCATATTATATTTTGCAGGATATGCTTTGAATTTTTTGTTGTGTCCAATTAAGGGAAAAAAGTAACAAGAGAAAAAGCTAACAAGGGTATGAGGAGGATTCCTAAATTAAACACAGCCAGCAAAATAAGACAGTACAAATAAAATTATACCTTGCATGTAGTTGTGCTTGCTCCCACCAGAGTGTAGCCTTCTACACATGACAAAGTGATGCTTGTGTTCACAGTGAAGTTGCCCCTAGGTATGACAATGTTAGTGGTATTTCCTGGGAGAGGACACTTTCTGGGACAACAGGAAATACTTTGAGGCGACCACTGTCCATCTTCCTGGCAAATGCATACATCCACTTCTGTCACCATTGTGTAGCCTTCCAGACATCTGCAACATAGCATGAAGACCTGACCACAGAGACATGGCTAGGGATGAGCTAACCCAATAATTTTTCAGCATTAGCTGTTAAAAAGTGCACCTTGAGATTTCTCTGTTATTTTAAGGTAAGCCTGTAAGAAGCATGTCTGGACTGAGTTCGTTACCTTGCAAGAGCAGGAGACTTCAGACACAATCTCCAGTTGCTTCATGCTGCTGCGTCACCACAATGAAAAGTGGGTTGGTGGCTTTAATGCCTGAAGGGCACTGAATGCTTTAGTGCAGTTCCTGGACTGCCCTTCCCATTGCAGGGAGGGTCTTCGGTGAGGTAAACAGTGTGTATTAGTGCCAAGCAATTCTAAAGATGATCTCACTTTCTTCTAAGAACAAACCAAGCCTTAGGCTGACCACAGACCATTTGCCTAGACATTTAAGTCTGATTCGTTCTGTTCCACGTGGTGCTTCATCAAGAGTGACTCAACTGGCTTGCACAAGTGAGTTCACTTGCAGAATGGCAGTGATAAGTACCCCCTTCAGCTTGTTAAATATACATGGAAATGACTCATACTGATAAATTCATCCACATGCCATCTCTCAGTTCTATCCCATACCATTATTCGCTTTTACTGCCAAAAACACATTTCTCCAAAGCATTCCTCACCTTGGAGAAAAAGATCTGCAGTGTGCACTCTTCAGGAAATTAACAAAAAACTCTCTCTGTCTTATCTGACAAAGGAGTAACTTGCTGACAGCACAGTGTTGCAATACAGAAAATGGGACAAGAGGGAGATCAGTTCTTCTGTATTACAACACACACCTGAAGCAGAAGGAAAGAATAAAAGCAGTGCGAAAAGGGGAGAAACATTGCACACCCTGCTGACTGTTGCTGCCACCTGCTAACAAAACTTGTATGTTGAGACAAGTGCTTTAAGGAAAAGAGGAAAACAAATGGAAATGGGAAAGTAAAGTTAGTGGAAGAGTGCAGCCAAACAGACTGAAATACCTTTCTGGATATTCACAAGTGGTCCAAATAATATATTATAAAGTGCATGGGAATGTGGGCTTTGTCAATCTGAGCATGTAAAAACTTGCACTGAGAGTACATAAACCTTCCCTCTTCATTCCTTCAGGGATTTTTTAATGAAAACAGAATAGCATCATCATCCTTACCTATACTGGACCTTACTCCCATATGTGTAAGTGTTTCCGAGAACCTCTGCATTTGGGACAGAAGGTGGTGGGCCACAGCTTAACAGCTCACAGCTTGGGTATGGCTTCTTCCACACACCAGTCTCCACACATGTCAGTTCTGGACTCCCCTTCATCACATAACCTGTCAAACAGGTATAGATGATGGTGTTCTCATCTTCAGGGCTGCTCCCATTGATAAATGTGTTGGGGATGATGGGTGGAGAGCCACAGGAAATCTGCCCACAGCGAGGAAACCCAGAATTCCACTTGCCAGCTGTCTCACAGGTGACCTCAGATGGCCCCAGCAGTTTGAAGCCCTCCAGACATTGAAACCGCACACTTTTCCCACAGCTGAAGTCTGTACCAAGAATGAACCCATTCTGAATCTGTGGTGTAGGACACAAACAAGGTAGGCAAGATGGAAGGTTTCCACTCCAGGAGCCATTGGACAGACATTGCCGTAACAGATTGCCATGTAGCTCGTAACCAGGGAAGCACACATACTGCACAAATTCCCCATAGGTAAAGCCTGAGCCGTTCAGAAAACCATGAGAAATGTCTTCAGGGGGTCCACAAATGACTGGCTCACAGTGTGGAGCTTCTGAATCCCAGGTACCATCACTCTGACAGGTAAGCGTAGACACTCCTTGCAGGCTATATCCTTCATTGCAGTGATAGTGCACTTCTTTCTTAAAGCTGAAATCTAAGCCAGTAGTTCTCCCATTGGGAAGAGGCAATGGAACAGGGCAGGTTACAGCTTTGCAAACTGGAGTAATTCCACTCCAGCTTCCATTTGCAAGGCACACTCTAATCCTGTCCCCATCTAACAGGAAACCTTCATTGCAGCTATACTTTGTTTGTCTCTGGAATGTGTACTCCTCTCCAGTCACCTGACCATTCTCCAAAATTGGTGGTGGGCTACAGGAAACAGGAACGCAAATTGGTTCACTGCCATCCCATTTCTGGTTCTCTTGGCATCTCCTCTCCATGGGGCCATTTAACTGGTACCCAGGATCACACTCGTAGTAGACAACATTCCCATACGTGTAGTTTTCCCCTCTTATCTTCCCATTCATAAGCTGAGTAGGTGAATTGCATGTTATTGCTTTGCAGTATGGAGCAGTGTTACTCCACTGTCGGCTTGGCAAACACAGGCGAGAGTCAGAACCAACAAGTGTGAACCCTGGCCTACAGGTATATTTCACTGCACTGCCCAGTGTGTTCTCAGTGACATGTAAAAAACCGTTCTCTGGGGGTGACAGCAAGGTGCACTCTATTGAAACACAGGCAGGGGCGGTGCCGTTCCAAGCCCCATCTTCTTGGCAAGCTAGAATAGGGTTTCCCAGCAGCTCGTAGCCAGAGTAACATGTGTATAAAATGATAGTTCCAAACAAGAAAGTGGTGACCTGCATTGCACTGTCCTCCTGCAAGGAACTTTTGAAGTCTTTCAAATTGTCAGCCAGCAACATATGTGAAAGGGAGGGACTCTCTGTAACACCCTCCTGGTCAGAACGTCTTCCCTCATGTCTCAACTGCACGTACTCCCCAAAGTCAATGTGAGGAGGTAGGCCACAGTCTGTTGGAAGGCAGGCTGGTGTGGAGCTAGACCAGCCCGATTCTTCACAGGTCTGCATGGCAAGGCCAGACAGCTGGAAGCCTGGCACACAACTGTAAATAACCATGGCACCGTAGCTATAATCTGCACCCTCCACAAATCCGTTCTCAATGGGCTGCGGGGGCTGGCAATTTATGGCTTTGCAAGAGGGGACCTCTGTACTCCACTCTCCTGTTTCTAGGCATCTCAACATTTCCTCCCCTTGAAGCTGAAAACCTCTGTCACAGAAATACCTAACAGTCTGCCCATAATGGAAGTTAGTGAATGAGTATTTGCCATTGAGGATCTTCTTAGGCCTTGGGCATTGAATAGGTTTACAAACTGGCCTTCCTCCAAGCCACTGTCCATCTTCTCCACAGAGGATAGTTGTATTCCCCAGCAGTTCAAATCCTGGTTTACATGTATAGAGAGCTGTGCTAAGGAAGGTGAGGCCCTGAACATCAACTATGCCATTCTGAATTTCTTCTGGTTGAGGGCACTCCACAGGAATACATTCTGGCAAAGGCAAGCTCCATGAGCCATCAGCCTGGCATCTGATGGTGGACTCACCCTTCAGTAAAAAACCATCCACACAGATGTATTTCACAGTGCTACCAAAATGAAGGGATGAAGTCAAGGGGTCACCAAAGGGGATGTAGGGAGGTGCAGAACACTGTACAGCCTTGCAGAAGGGAAACGAATCATTCCACTGCTGGGAGGGCAAGCATTTCAGTACAGAGGCACCATGCAGAATATAACCCTCCTTGCAGGAGAACTGTACAACACCAACTTGGTAAGTCACTTCCCTTAAGACCAGCTGATTTTCTGCCAGGGGTGGTTCTGAACATTTTGTTGGCACACACTTGGGGCTTTGCTTTTTGCTCCATTTCCCAGACTTCTGACATGTCCAGGAAACATCTCCAATCAGCTCATAGCCTTCATCACAGAAAAACTCAACTTTGGAGCCCATATCAAAAGTTTCTCCCTTGGAATAGCCATGCTGGAAGGGTGGTGGCTTTCCACAGCTGAGGGGAGCACAGTAAGGAGGCGATTCACTGTACCACTGCCGATTGGCTTGGCAGATAAACACTGGGCTCCCGACCATCTGGTAACCAGACTCACACTGATAATTTGCCTGATTCTCAAAGGAGTGTCCAGTTGCTTCCTGCAAAACAGATAAGACAGGGACATGTCTGAAATGAAGATGCAAAATTTGGGCAATAGGAGATTCATTTAGTTTCTTGTGTTCTCCTGGTTTAGCTTCAAGCTGAATCCATGACAGCAGTAAAGGCTGTCTGCAAAGAAATTGAGGCAAATAACTGATACAGAATGTCTTGCCTCAAATGATCCACTCTGCTGTCAGGAAATCTGAATGCACCAGCAGAAGGAAACAGAAAACTCATGGCTTAAAAGGCAAAAGCTGGAAAATAATTCCTCTGCTTTCTCTCTTCCTGATCCATGAGGCCAAAAAGATGTGTGGACAAGAAGACAGAAAAACAGGTCAGAAGAAGCTGCCATGAAATGGCCTATCGTTGTCATGATTCTTTAGCTTATAGGCATATCTAAGGTTGGAGCCCTCAAATGTACTGCCACTAGGGGATGTTTATAATTGCCACATATGCAGCTCCAGGGCCTTGAGCAGGCAGCTGAGCAGTACCTCAAAATTGCAGGCTAAGCTCTGACAGAGCTATTAAAAAATGTCTCTGACTATTAAGGAAGGAGTGATACTACCTAAGGAAGGCAAAACAGAGTGGTATGTATTAATTAGAGGATGTATCTGTGTTGGAGTCTAAACAGAAATTGTTATTATTACTGCTGGAAACCCATGTCGTAACTGGGATGCCAGCTGCCTCCCCTCCAACTTTACGCAAATGCAGATTCCCTGGTGGTTAGATTTACGGAAGGATGGAGGATGTTCAGAAGAAGAATACTTTAAAAATTCAAAGTTAAATCTTTATAATTGCGTTTGTGATCTTTTTTACCACAATATTATCATTGTGCATCAAAGCAAAACGCAAGTTAAGCAGTTGTTACAGGTTTGGGCTATCACAAGGAGATTTTTAACTTCAGGAATTGTTGCAATGTAATTCAATAAAGAAAGGGAATTTCTGACTTTAGTAAAGAAGAGAAATTATCCCAAGGTGAGTTATCTATTGAAAATCAGATTTTTTTTCATAGCACTGAAAAGAGCAAGGCTTTTGAACAGGCAACAGTACTTCAAATGTCTCTAGAAGGCACTGGAAAGCTACCCATGGATCAAACAAATGAAGAATAAGACAATAAGGAAATCAACTGAATGTCATATGTCATCGAGTCTCTTAACTGAAAACCCATTTCAAGCTAGGAAATCCCATGGAAGTGTCCATGGTTTTCAGACATGATTCTGCTGCGAATCTACCTGCTTTCCCCTTTTCTTATTCCATCTAATCATGTGTTTCCTGAATTTTAACAGGGGACCAAAACAGAAGAAAGAAAACCCCAACAGCAGCAGTTGTGAAGATATATTCAGTTTGCCATGGTACCAAGCAGATGAGAAAACTCATTCTGTACCTTAATAAAGCCATTCTCAAGCTGTGGTGGTTCTCCACAGGACACTGGGTGGCATGTGGGCAAACTGCCACTCCAGTTGCCAGTGGCCTCACAGGTACGTTTCTTCTCTCCCTTGATGTAGAACCCCTTGTTGCAGCTGTAAGCCACCACTGCTCCAAAGCTGTAGTTGGACCCACTGGCATAACCATTGCTAATGTGGGGAGGCTCTCCGCAGCGAACGGGGATGCACTGGATGCTCAGAGGAGAAGGATTCCACTGGCCCCCTCGAAGGCATTCAATCTTGGCCGAAGTGTTCAGAACAAAGCCTTCCATGCACTTGAAGCTCACGACTGAGCCAGCTGCAAACTTGGCTTTACTAATGGACTCCAGAATGCTGTATGAGACGATGGATGGCTTTTCACAGAAATCAGCTATGCAGTGGGGCATGTCCCTGCCCTCTGGAGGCACCCACTTCCCTTCTGCATTGCAAAGCAGCTGAGAGTTATCAGCCAGGCTGTAGCCATCCGAGCAGAAGTAATAAGCTATATCGCCAAAGAGGCGGTGGCCACTCTCTGGTGATGCATTCTCCACATGGGGTGGTTCATCACAGGATACTGCCAGGCACTGCTGGTGGCTCACACTCCACTTGCCGCTGGCTAAGCACTCTATGGTTGCAGGGCCAACTAATGTGTAACTGTGAAAAAAGAAACCACACAGGAAGTCAAAAAGACAAGCACTGTCAAACACTACCTACGGTTTCCTGAAGCCCCTATAGTGCAAATTTGTTTGCTAGCGCCCTGGAAGAGTAAGATCTTTTGGAAAAGCTATGAACAACTTCAAAAGGAAATTCTTAAAGCTTACATGTCCATGGGTGAGATATCACAATGACAGATATCCTAGTACACCTTTTGTATATTGCTTCTTTCTCATCTATCCATCCGATAACCATTTCTGAACTTCCATTTCGGCTGAAACTACTACAGCTAACCTAGAATTGTGATGTGACAGTCCATACAATACTCAAAGAAACAATCCCACTGAGAAATGACTGTTTAGCTAAACTGAATGGAGAAGAAAGAGGTGAAAAGTCCATAAAGGCCTTTTGGCTTTCTGTATCAGCCCTATCCATCTGTTTTCACACTTGTAAGTAAAGAGAAACCCCTTAGTGAGTTACCGAGAGACGCTCTCACCAATAATGCAAACGGCAATTTCATAACAACATCTTCCTAAAAACTCACTGTAAAAATTGTTATAAAAGCCAGTTAAAAAGGCATAATGCTAAATAGAAAAATCCTCATATTTTACAATTAAATTCTGCCACATGAATACTGTTATTGTCTAATCTGTCTCTGGGATGCAATGACAGGCATTATTCCAAGCTGCTCATCAGTCCACTTAAAACCCTGCTGTTCAAATATGCAACAGGCAACAGTGTAGTCACAGTACCTTCAATGTTCTTCACTTTTGAGATCTCTGTGGTGTCCTCTCATAGAAAGAAAATAAACTATAACTACTGGAAAGTTCCCAGTGACTTTCTAACTGCAGGCTGCAAACAGGTTGTTCAGATTTTGAAGACAACATTTGTAGAAAGTGTTTTGTCCCGTTTGCAGGATCTGTTTTCAAAGCCTCATGGTTGAACCCCAGAAAAAGAGCCTATTATGTGTCAATGTTTAACATGATCCATGGTCACAGACAGACAGCTGGAGCAGACTTTAAATGCTGTCATCCTATCCCATTCAAAATGCTTGCACAGGAAGGAGAAGCACCTTTTAAAATCATAATACAGTCTAGAAAACAGAATAAGGATGCTTTGCTTCAATTATGCTTCAAATAATATTGCAAAGTGCATTTTTAAGAAAAATGCTGGCTTGTCAATTTACTGTTTTACAACAAGAAGGGGCAGAAAGTCCTCCAGTCACTTAGCGCCTGACCTGGCAAAAGCTCTGCATACCTGCTCTGTCTTTTAGACAGATCAGTTTCAAGAAATTCATAGGAACTGCTCACAGGTTGTAAAGATAAGCATGTGCAAAGTTTCTTGCAGGATCAGAGTCTAGCATTATATTCATGCTCTATATCATCAAAATCAAGCCTCATCTTTGATGAAATATGGTCTGAAAATAAATGAAAAGTAATGCACCTCAATAAATGAAGTGTCATAATTTTAAGGAAGCAGAATTTAGTACACCACAACAGGCACTTGTTAAAACTGCACCAAACAGCATTCTCATCAGCCTGATGAGACATAAGGAATTTGTTACAGTCAGGGCCTTGAATTTACCACAGAAGTACTAGCTCTGTAGTAACTCCAAGGTAAAGGTTTTCCTATTGAACTGGTCTATCATTGCCCATGACTCCTCTCCATTCTCCTCTTCCAGAATGTATTTAGCTCCCCTGAAACTACTTTAAAAAATGTTCTTGTCTCATACTAGCCTGACAGCTCACAAAAATAACTCCATCACCTTTAACTTCCAGAGCTAAGACAGAAGACGCAAAAATGAATTAATGCACAGCTATAAAGGACTTGTGAAACAGTGCACCTGTTTTACTCATCCTGACTATTAGTCCAGTAGTGCTAATCTACATACCCTTCCTTACACATGTAGGAGACCGTGCTTCCAAAAGTAAAGTTATTTCCACTGATGGCTGCATCTTTGATGGCTGGAGGGGATCCACAAGACACAATGTTGCAAGCTGGTGGTGTGCTGTTCCAGTTCCCTGAAGATGCACAGACAAGTACAGAAGGTCCCTGAAGACTGAGACACAAAGATCATTATTAAGACTGCCATTACATTCCAGGGAGGGGAAAGAGGTGCTTTGCTTCCTGGTCCCAGTGAAACCAAGGGGTCTCTCTCACTGACTTCAGCAGAGGTCAGAATCTCACCCTCCATTCATGAAAAAGCACTCTGATGCTGCCAAAAAAGACCTGGTGTTCAGATTATTTTGAAGGGAAAGCTGGTAGATTTCATGTGGCACTTCAATGCACTGTGCAGACACACACATAAATTCTGCTGCAACTTTGCCAATCTTTGTGCCGCAAAAGAAAGTCATAGGGTGCTTATATATTTGTTTAAGCTTAAAGATTTACTTGTATGCCATCAACCCTACAGCAGTTTTGAGACTTGCAACTAGGCCTCTGTCTAAGACCCAATTCACTCAAGGACTTAAAACACCATCTTCACCAAGAAGACTGAAGGAAACACTCCAGTTCAGGTTTGTTCACAAAAAGGCATTCAATTTCTTCAGAAGGTAAAGTATTTTGCTTGAGTGAATGGCAAATATATTTGAAGTTGATAGTATTTTTTAGTTTCCTTAGCTGAGAAAACAGCAGTGCTTTGGTTCAAAGGGTGTGACTCAGTTGCCTAAACAGAGGTGTGCAACACCACCACGAGAAGTCCTGGGTGAAATCCCTGGCCTCCAGCTACTATGTCAGGTGGCTATTGATTCCCTGTATGTCCCACATCATATCTGAGGCCCCTACATAGGAGTCTGATTACTTACTGTTTGGTCTCAAACAGCAATAGACCCCCATGTTTAGCTGGCTGAAATGAGTTAATGGAAAAGAAAAACACTGTAGTGCCTTTACAAATTTGGCACAGGCCTTTGTCAGGAAAGTGGGCTCTGCCTACCTGTGGCAACAGGTTTATGACTAAAAACACCTAAGAAGTGCTTGAATGAAGAGACTGGGTCCACATTTAGGTCCAGAAATAATACATACGAGAGACACTGTTTGGGAGGGCTTCCTCTGGAGTGGTTACCACAGGAGAGAGGACCTCTCTCATGAAGCTATGCTAGATAGAGGTAAAGGAAAAGAGTCAAAACTGATGTGGTATTTGCTGCCTGCATGTCCAAAGTTCACAGTCAAAAAAAGTCACTGGTATTGGTAAAAACACTGCGTAGTTTAGTGGGGTACAGATAAGTCCACACTGTGAATCCATGACTTAACACTACACTGAACTGCAGCTGAGTTATCCATTTGTATTAATACAATTAATACATTCACCAAATGAACATACCTCACCTACTTGCCTGCACTTGGACAAGAAACTGCTTACAGCAGGAAAATGCAGAGTCTACCTGCTAGAGGTACAAGCAGGTATCAGTGGAGACATAAACCTGTACTTAGAGCCACATCCTTAGATGTAGCATTACTGCATTAATTTTTAATTGCAGCATATTAAAAATGTGTTTCCGATATAATTATATTGATAACTGTAAATGTAAACCAGAATAAAAGCCTACAATAAACTACTGCCATGAAGAGTTCAAGGAGTAAATCAGTAACTTCCAGAAGGTTCCTTCAAAAAAGGCATTGCAAAACACTAGCAAAAATAATATGGGCTATGCACTACAGCTCTAGGAGTTTGATGACCTTTAAAGA
>NW_008651989.1:0-44057 GCF_000695815.1 Acanthisitta chloris
GGGCTGCACTCGCTGTCCTACCTTCCTCCTCTGTAGAAGAGGAGTAGCCTTGCTAAGTGCTGTTAAGATGTGGCCCCTTGTGCCCCTCTCTTTGCATGACCTGTGGGTGGGCTGCATGTGATGACAGCCTCTGAACTGCCCCAGGTGAGACTTGTCATCAAGTGTAACCTTGGGCTGCTTTAATTTAAGAGCGCGTGTTTTGTAAATCAAAGTGTATGCTGTTCCTGAACCAGTTACAAATTCAAAATGTTTTGCCTATCAGCTTTTAAAGACTACTTCACAGATTAGCAGCCCAAGATCTGTAGATGTTGTCTTTACTATGGATTGCTTGCTCTGTCTGGTGCAGGTCATATATCTGCAACTCACAGCAAATTCACTTCTTTCTTCCTTTTTAATGTTTTTTTTCTTCACACATGCTTCTGTTTTAATTTTATTTTTAGTGTTGGACTTTATTGGTCTGATGTCGTTTTGGTAGCAGTAACTGCATGTTTTGACCAAGGTACCCAGTAATAGGTACTTTGGGTATTGGTTGTGAAGGAGTGATTTGCAGTGCATCTCTTTTCCATGGGAATCATTCTCAGTGTTTATAGTGCACCGACTCTTTTATTGAACAGTGACTTGCAGATTCAGTAGTTGACACTGCTGAGTCAGTTGCATTTTCTGTTTCATTTTTATGTCCAGACTTTCAACCCGGTTAGGATTAAAAACAAACCAAAACAAGGCATAACGAGTGAAGTCACTAATTATAAACTGGCAGAGCTTCAGTTAAGTGAATTCTACTAGGAACCTTTCTTGTTGGGGCTCTGGCTTCTTGTCTCAGGTTAAAGATACAGCATGTGTATTCTAAAAACCCACTTGTCCTTTTGCTCTATGTGCTTTTCATTTTAATGAAATGATTTTAAATGATTAAAAATGATTTTGCAGAGCTATTTAATGCTGTAAGTGATGAAGCATTGCATTGAGATTTTCTTGAAAACCTTTGACTCTTACTGGTTTTAAACCTGTTCTAGAAAGTTGACAAATATAGCCTGTGTTGGGTTTTTCTTGTTTGCAAACTAAATACAACCTCAGGCTTTCTTTTTAAGAACCAGCTTCACAGGGTCACCACTGAGATAGATTGGAATATTTTATGTTGAAATTTAAAGACAAATTCTCTGTGTTTAAGTAAAATAATAGTAGGTTTTGTCCTTCATATTTTCTTTTCATGAAGACAGCAATAGAGGCCACCTGATTTCAAGTGTTTCTGTAATAGTTTGACAAAAATGCATTTCTCAAAATTTAAATGTAGTCTGCAGTTCATGGGTTAGCGCAGCATGTTTACAAAGGTCTTTATAGTTCTGTAAGGGGTAGCATGTTGCTATAAGAGAGTGGCAAAATACCTTCAAGAGCAATATTCTTTGTAAGAGATAGTAGTCCAAAAGATTGGAGTGTAGAGTGTACTTTTGACACTGGACAGTGACAGGAAAGGTACTCTGACTCACTGTGCAAATGAGAAATTTGTCTTCATTTACAGGCTGACCAGAAATACTTAATTTAGGGCATTTTGTGGTTACAGCTTTGCTTTTATTTTTGTCAGTGGAAAATCGTAACGACTGCTACGTGAAGGCTGTAGTGGGATAGCTTCCTTCAAGTGCATCTGTGAGTGAAGTAGCGTAGTAGAATTCTTAAATGTGGATTTTCTAAGGAGAAATCTTTGCATATTTATTTGGTAGTGCAATTTGTGGTGATGTGTACACATACCACTAGAAATGTATTTGAGATGACATGGAGAACAAACTTAATTGTGTCTAACTTTGGGTGTTACCTGTCCCATAAAATTCTGAGCACTGATGCTCAGTTCTGGAGTCACTGCTTCAGAAACTCCAGCATTCTAAGTTCATGGAACAGGATTGCTACTGGTGTAATACATACCCAAACTAACTGGGAGTTTTTGTGGTCTATAGGGAATAATAATAATGATAATGATAATAATAATTATTATAATAATAATGTGTTTGTTATTATATCTCAGTTAAAAGAAATACACTTTAAACCACATTATTTGGTTTTTATTGTCAGTAAAGCAGGCTTTTGCCCACAGAGTATACTGGTCAGACTGTAGGATCAAGTGTTTTGGTTTTGGTTTTTTCCTAAGTTAGGGAGAATTCACAATTCATTGTCTGAGTCTGCTGCTCTGAATTAATAACATGATTAAATCTAAGAGGTAATAATCTCCATATCTCTACCATAAATTTGAGACTCTACAGAAATTGATAAACTGGGAGATGAGGTGTGGAGGTAATTTTTTGTTTTATTCGGTTGGGGGTTTTATTTTGTTGGGCTTTTTTGGCATTTTACTAACTGTCAGGATAATAAGGTCTCCTAAGACTGCATCTGTAAGTACATAGAAAATCTGCTTCTCAGCTGTTCTGCTGTCTGGTCATGCCAAGGACCTACGCTCAGCATGGAGTCATTAAGACAGCTTTTTAGGTTGGTTGTAAATGCTGTGTAAGTATCAGGCTGATCTAAATCCCTAAGTTTAGGGCATTTGCTGCCTCTTCTGTTTCTTTTAGTCTTCTCATTCTTTTCTCATGTGATTCTTGCAAAATTCAGTCTGGTGGGTGAAAGGCTCAATAGCAAGTCATGGAATGATTTGTGGCCTACAAAATGTGGAGTGTTTAAAAAAAGGGGGGAAAAAAAGAGATTCTGTCCACTGATTTTTGAGAGCATCTCATCAGTGTTTTCCCATTACACATCTGAAATTACTTTTCCGGACCTTGTTTCAGTACATAATATAAATCAAATAGATGGTTCCAGCTGGGAGGTAGAGCCATCTTGTTTACCTTAGAGAATATAAAGTTAACATTTTTATAAACTTCTTCTAGTAACCTGCAGTAATGGGTAATTAATCGTAGCATTCCTGAGATTTCAATTTTTGCCTTAAAATACACAAATGCGAAGGACATAATACTCTTTCAGTATCACTTAGCTCATCTTATAGGGCATATGGATATGTTCTTTTTTACAGAGATTTTTTGCTCATTTCCAGTATGAGCATTCATTAAAGTCACTGGCACATGTTTGATTTTCTCATAATTACAGTTGCATACTTCTGATAGTTAATGGCTTTGTAATAGTTCAGATAGTTTACCATACTCTGATCTTTTCATAAAAGAGGTAATATTTCTTCAAAGCTCTATTTTGTATTTGTAATACAAATTTGCATTTCTCTTGTGAAAACATGTGGATGTGTTTTAGGGGGGTTGTGGAATGTCTTTTTCTTTTTTTTTTCTTTAAAGTGAGTTTATTCTTTTACAGTGGAGGCAGATCCTATGTTATTGTCCTATGCTTGTTGATACTCAAACAAAACAAATACCTTACATGATGCCTAGCACTACATTCAGAGTTATACTTTTTATTTCTCTGTATGTTATCTTCAGCTTTTCTGTCCTCCTGCTTCAGCTTTTCAATACAATCCCCTACTAGTAGGTTTCTAAGGTTTTTTGGTTGCTCCCTGGTTTTGACCCTTAGTGTACAACACAGATTTTCAGTTGCTGTACAGTGAAAGGTTATGGGGCGCAGTACTGGGATAGAAATGAAACCTGCAAAGAACATGTTACTCTTTAATTCCTGACGTACTTGAAAGGTTTTAAGCAGTAAAAATCTGTAAGACTACAAGGAACATTAGAGTGGCACAGGCTTCACTGAGTGCAAATTTCAGTAAAACATCTCCTACTTTGAAAGCTTATTCCCCCAAATCTACCTAAGTTTCCCTAGCAGAAGACACATGGGCATCATCTGATGATTGCTGTTCCACAGCTCCCTTTTTCTGCCAGTCACTTTTAGCGTGAAGGCCTACAGAAGGATTTTCTTTGTTTGGTCTTGGTTCCATCCTTAAAATACTTAGATTTCTGTAGATGTCAGTATTTGTGGTTGGTTATGGGGCTGTATTTGGTTTTTTCCTCTTGCAACTATTGTTAGACATTTAAAATTGTGAAACAGATGAACAGAGAAAAGACAAATATTTTAAAGTTTAGAGAGTATTTATTTTCTTTGTATCTTCCTCTGGAAACATTGTACATTGTTATAAACCAAAGGAATTCCGTAGACAAACACTCTGTTTTGCCGAATGTGTTTGCCTGAAATATGCAGGGTTCTGTTACATTAATTTTATTGCAGTTGTTACCAGAAGTACAACAGAAGTAATATTCTATCTAATCTCCACAGCTGTAGTGGTTAGAACTGCCATAACCTTGGAGCTGCCCTAATGTTGCTATCCTTACCCTCTCATAAGGTTATGGTCTGGCAAATGTGTTCCAGGTTGCACTGGCCTTTTTTTCTCTAAATCTCATGTTGGTGTTCATGGACTACTCTTAAATGTTTTTAATTAGTCTTTTATTTATTTATGAAATTTCAGCAGTTGAAACTTTACATAGGGATGTGGATACTTGCTTTGAATGACTGGTTTTCAAAATATATCAAGTTTGGGATAAATGTATATATGCAGAGAAATGTCTGTGCATTCCTGATTGTTTACATATGATTATATGTCACTTTTTCTATTTTATAGTAATACTTAACAGTGTGTACTTTGTCATATTTCATGAAAGAAAGTAGTATGGTCACATTGTTAAATTAACCAAGAAACAAGTCTTTGCTAAGGGAAAACAAAAGCTGTTTTTGAAATATAGGTTATAGATGTAAATTAGATAAGACAATGTTAAATTACTTTAATGAAGTTTAATACTAAAATCCACATGGTAAAATACTCAATTACACTGGCAAAAGAAAATTACAGAAACTGAATTAAACAATAATTGATTCTCTTGAATCATAAATGCAGCTTTACTAAGCAGATGAGAAGGAATACTTTTCAGTGCAAATGGATGCCTTTGCCTATGATAAAGGAACATCCTTTCCAGGAAGAAATTTTTAAAATGAAGAAAAGGTTTACAAGGAACTTTTAATGTGTGTATGTTCACACAGGCTAACTTTCAATGGAATGTCTAATGATTAGTTTTTCAGTGAAAATGTAACAGGGAGTTGTTGTTACATGTCACATTTGTTTGGGCTGGATTTGGTTTTAGCCATCTTACTTGCAGTATTTAAACTTTGGGAGAGCGATGAAACTTTATTGGCTTGAGATTTTAGCCTTTTGGGAAAAGGAGACAAAAAACTCAGGCTGCTTATCTGTTTTCTACACTTAAACAAATTACCAGAGAATAAAGGAATGGAAAATGTCAATAGCAGAAAGTTCTGCAGTGAGTATTGGGCTTGCATCAGAGGGAATTATATGGCAGAAATGTATGGGATGTCAGGAATTCCCATATCCTGAGAATGTCTTATGTTGCTCTGTAGTTTGCTTTCTGAATATCTTAACTGTCAAAGGCAGCAGAGACAATCATCTGCTCCTCAGACAGCCTTTGTGAAATGATTTGCAATTTAACAGAGCTTTGGCCTGTGTGTAAGGGATGTGCTTTTGCTATCATGTTAAAATCCATTCAGACTTGGCCACCTTTTAAGTCTTTTTAAAAATGTTTGACTGTGTGCACACTCAGCAAAACCCTCTTCGTTTTTTATCCATTACATTGCCTGCAGAGCTCCTACACTGAACACAGTCTGGCTTGGAAATGATTGTAACGACGCCTGCACACATTTCCTACTAACATGATACTAACAGCAGAGGAAGCAGGCTCCTTTACAGTGAATGGATCTCCTCAGCATAGGAATAGAATTCCTTAAAAAGATGGGGTTTTTTTTTAAGGGCAGGGAGTTTTGCAACCAGCTCCTTTTGCTCTGTAATGGCTGGACCTGGGGCAGCTGAGTCTCTGGGCAGGCCAGGTGGGGAAGGGGCTGCTCACCAAATTGCAGCCAGCTGTGGCTGCCTCTGCAGCAGACAGATAAAGGCTCTTTCTGCTTCAACTCCTTTCCTCCCACCTCCTTCCTTCTTGACAACTTTCATCAGCCTTTTCTATCTTTCTATAACCTCGTGCTTTGCTGTACAAGAGTGGCTCTGTGTCCTTGCTGCATCCTTTCTGTGCCTGCTCTGCAGGGAGCCCACCACCTCCTGCCTGCCAGCCTGGGACAGCAGCTGCAAACTGGCAGAGGACCAAAAGCACGGCCAGGCTGGAAGACCCTCCTGCAACTCAGGTTCAGCTCTTTTGGGTCATAGTGATGCTTCCCTGACAAAGTATTCCTTGATTTAAGGCCAAAAAAGGAGGAACTGACACTGCTTTGGATGAGACTCATGGAAAACCTAATTTCTCCTCTTCCTCTGCATATGCTGTGTATGGTCAGTTAACTTGGAGCATTCAGAAGTAACTAGTAAGATTCGGAAACGCTGGACAAAACAGGCAGTTCTGAAAACACTGAAAGTCTAAGAAAGGGAAAAAATACCCTCAGAAAGTAGCTGTTGTTATCCCACCTCTCTAAGTGCTGTAAGCGAGGGAGGTGTGGTACTCTTGAACTCTTTATCTCCACTCTGGCTATTGTTTTATCAGGTAGTCTCGACTCCCCCACATCAGGGGAAAGGTGGTTTTACTTTCGTCCACACTTAAATGCCAATATATCAGGAATCAAACTGGCTTTCCCCCTCTAGCTGTAACCCTGCCAAATTCTAGCTTAACAGCAAGCATTGCAGAAGGTCAACTCAGAATGACTCCTAGAGTTAGCCATAACCTCCCTTGGGCAGTCCAAAAGGTATTGCACAAAGTTTATCCAATAATAGCACCCATATTTAATTTAGATAGTATTTTGGTTGTGCTGAAACCAAGGAGATTAGCAGTTTCCTCTCATGTATGACTGTTCATGTTCCCTACCCATGGAGAAAAGGGAATTGTCATTTTTAATCTGATCATCTGGAAGTTTCCTCTTACCACAGGCTATCTTTCTCATCATTATTATTTTGAAACTGTTAGAATGCTATCATTTGTTTTATCCAGTCTTAGAGTTCAGTCTCCTGATTTGGAAGTATTTTACAAATGTATCAAACAGGAGTAATCACTGAGGTAATTGCAGGAATAATCAGTTCAGAGTGGAGACTGCAATCCGTAGGAACATTGTTACAAAGACCTTAAATAGCATGAGACCCTAAGCTTTATGGTAGATATTATATATTGGAGCTGTGGTCGTGACTTCCCAAATATTCAGGTGTCTGCACAGAAGAGGATTCTTTTCCCCCAGGGTTGATTCAAGGTCACAGGCAGAGTGTTCCCCATCAGGACTGAAACTGCAGTAGGCTAAGAACAGGATTGTCATTGTCAGTAGTTTGCTAATCTGCACCATCGGTCAGAGTACTTTGTCTTTGCATTCCAGCCGTTTGAAAAGCAGCTGCCTTTAGGTCAGGGGGGAAATAGGCCTAAGTGCTACATAGTGTGAATACATATGCATCACAGAATAGTAGGAAGTAGGGCTGGAAAAGACCTTTGTCATCTAATCCATCCTCCCAACCCAGACTGCTCTGCAGACGCTGTAGTTAATTCAAACTATTTTCACATGCAGAGGAATCCATTAGGGTCACTGGGAAACACCTGTAGCTCTGGGGTTAAAGAATGTGCCGGCTAGTAACTGCTGTGTCACTGTGCAGGAATAAAAGCAAGGAGCTGCTGTGTGGAGGTAGGTTCTCTCTGAGGGTCATCTGGTGGAACAGAAGGTCTTTTAGGCAGTGTGATAGAATCAGAATGCCATCTGCTTTTGCAGATGCCCTTGGGACATCAGGAATATTGATAACTCTAGCTGGGCAAGGATGTAGTGGAAAAGAGTTTTAATGAGGAAATTCTTCACTAAAAATAATTTGCATGTCTCTGGAGATGCTTGCTTTGCTCTTGAACCTTTTTTGTCTGTGAGGACTACAAAATGGGGGACATCGTATTTTGCTTTCAGAATCTGGGTTGAATTGACTTGTTGAAGTGTTTGGTTGTATCAGCACATAAAAAGGCATGTCTTGGGCCTATAATAAGGTGGACTTGCAACACATGGCAGTGGATGTATGTTATTTTAAATTGATTATATTTCACTTTTTTTGCTTGTGGGTCCTGGTTATTTGCCTCCTCATGTAGTATCACTATACAGAGCTGTAAAGTGCTAGCTTACTAGTGAGCCTGTGTGGGACAAAAGCTTTGGGGTTTGTAGTGGAATCCTGACTGGGAGAGGGGTGCTTTTGGAAGGAAAATGTGAGAAGTTGTTGTTTCCAATTGCTTTGTGACCACTGACATGTGTACTTTTTTAAGTTACCAAAGCAGAGTGAAATCACTGACAGACCCTGTCAAGAAGTGATCTTGAAACAACACAGGCCTGAATTCAATCCACATAAAGGAAAGATCTTTTCAGTTAAATAATTTCTGTCTTTCAGCAAAACATGTGGGACTTAAAAGTTCTGATCAATTTTAAATCCACCTGTAGAATAGAGTGCTGGGTTAGTTCTGCTTCCATTTTAACCTTCCTCAAGGAGAATCCAGTGAGTTAACTGCTGTATTAGTGTTTGCGAATTCTGTTACTATTTTTATCTTCAGAACAGTTTGAAAGATGCTATGTAGAAGGAGTAAATCTCAAAACAGAAGAACAACCTGTTTAGGTTTCTTGTTACGTTTCCAGTTTACCCTTTGAGCCAAAATGTACTGCTGCTTCTGATTGATTCTTACTTCATGGTCATCATATTCAGTTTTCATATGTTACAGGGAACATATATAAGCCAGATGAAAAGAAAGGGGAGATTTTGAACTTTAAATCTCAATCATCCTAAAAGGAAGGGAAAGGCTTTGCTTCCTGGCTGGTATACACAGAATGACACATGGTGAAAGACTTGTCATGGAGAGAAGCAGTTGTGAGAGTACCATCCAGAGTGGCACAGTATGAGTCTCTCTCTGAAAACAAAGCTGTTTCATGGGCTGGTAGTCATAGAATCATTTAGATTGGAAAGGGCCTGTAAGATCATCTTAATCCAGCATTGCAAAGTCCACCACTAAGCCATATCTCTAAGCACCACATCTACATTCAAATGATTGGCAATGTGTCATGGCGTTGGGAAGGAATGTGTTTTGACATGAGGTCTACTATTTACCATAGCCATTAGTTTAGAAAAAAACAGCTTTCCCAACAGCTTTAGGGGCTGTATCCATTGCACTGTTTTCTGTGTCCTTCAGAAGGCTGACAAAGTTGGCAACTAAATAATCCCAAATCGGCTTTTTGAGTACATATTGCACTAATATAATTCTCAGAGATGTCAGGGCATTCACTAACAAATCACTGGAGGGGCTTACTGGGGCATTTGTTGGACTGATTTGTGGAGCCTCAGCTTGAACTTGAGTCTCTATTCCAATCTCTTGCAGTCTACTCTAGAATTTATTATTGTCAAATTTCATGCTGCCTAGCCCTAGCAGGCAGGGAAGTCCCTGCTTGTGAAGAGGAGGTGATGAATAGTCACGCTTCTCTGACTGTCCCCATTCGTGCTTCATCCCACTGCAGACTGTGGCAGCCTCAGCGGATGCGTGGCTTTACCTCCCACCTCCCACTGTAGCTCATGTCTCAGCAGGACATCCTGTTCACTTCTGATGCCATTTTCTTTTCTGTGACAACTTTTCTCATTCCTTTGCGCTCTAGCTGAGCATTGACAAACTACAAAATGATGACAGCAATGTAATGCATTGTATTTCTCTTGTAGATACTTGCAACCGTTTTTCTTGTGATTTTTCTGCCTGGGAAAGTTTAAGGAGTTTACATCACAGCCTGTTTTCTACAGTAAAAATAAACTACTCCACAGATATGTTCTATACTATAAAATCACCTTATGCTTGCAAAAGTAGTTCCCAATCTCAGGGGTTATTGTGGCCGTGTAATTGAAGCATTAGAAGATAGATTCACAGTAGTTGGGGGCTCTTAAAATGCTGTTACCTGCTAGTCAGCATATTATGTAAACCTGAGGAAAATGCATTGCAGTTCTCTTTAGACATGGTACTTTTAATGTTACTCCCAGTTATCCTGTCCTTTTGACACCACCTCCTCATGGCATGGTCCTGGTCAGCAGCTGCACATAGGAACTGATCAAGCTGAAAGTTAACCCAGTTCACCCTGCAGGAATGTTCGGCTTATTCTTGCTGTTCAATTAATTATGTCGGGTTTTGTGGGGGTTTTGGCATGTCTTCATTTGTTTATGTCAGTTTATTACTCATTTCTTGCTACTTAGTCATAAGTTGATATTTCTGTCCAAATAATGAGCCCAGAGTAGGAAAACACTAATACTTTTGCCCAGATATTCTACTGTAGTTGAACTGTATCTAATGTTTTTTGTAAATTTGGTTTAGGATTCCAGTTGTCTTACTTGAGGCTGGGAATGGAAAATCAAAGGGGGTAAAACCACAGGTGATACTTTTAAGCTGGAATTTGGTTTATCTCTGGAACATCTCATGGAATGGTTGAACAGATACATCAGTGGGTGGAGGGAAAGTATTAATGAACCCAAGTGCCTTGTTTCTGGGTTAGGCAGGAATACCCACAATGAATAACTTGTTTCTGGTCTGGCAGGCTGTACAGGGAAGAAACACAGCAGTGCAGGGAAAGAAATCTTAATTTTTAAGTTATATAAACTAGATTGGTACTTAGGTACCAATAAGTAATCCAGTATGTGCTGCTTGCCTGGGTCACAGAGGTACGATGAGGCTCATGCAAGGTCCTGATTTTCCTGAATTTTCCAGCTAAACAGAGTGCCAGTCTGCGGGCAAGAGCAATCAAGCCCAAGGACAGACTTGCAGCAGACTTCTTCCTCCATGTAGCAGGGATGAACTTGGTTGCTATATTTGCAGTGTTGGTCTGATCTGAGCCATCATATGATTGTGCTGCTTCTTGCTCCTAGTCTCTTAGCTGGTTTCACGGGGTGAGGAGTAATTCCTCTTCGAAACACCAAACCCACACTGATTCTTCTAGAAATCTGAGTAAGCATATATTTTTGTTTAGAAAGTAATGAAAAAGTATGATGATCCCACTGCAGCCTTTTTCTTAATGATGATAATTGAAAAGAACAGCTTGAAAACACACTTTGAGATACTGATGGTTTTTTAACTGAGCTGTAGGGGGAAATATCTGATGGTGTGGTACCTTTAGTGATGGAGCTAGAGTGGAAAAGTTATCTACTGTAGTAATTAAAAATGGACAAGGTGTTTGGGATTGTAAAACACCAATATGTTGATTTATAGAATATCTGTGTTAACTGCTGACGTTATGGCAACATACTCCAATATCAAGTGGTGATGTAGAATTTCTTATAACTCTGTATATCAAACTCCCAAGGACAGAGAATGTTATCATCCCTATCATACAATAACCCTGAAATCTTTGTGGCTACAGATTTCCACTTTTGAGCATCAATAGAAACTTCATATATTTTAGGATTTTTAGGAAGTAAAATTACTTTTAGACAGAAAATGTTTACTTTTCCATGTATTTCCAACTTCATAGCACTAAGAATAATTCTGTGTATACAGTTTCAATGCTGAGCAAAATTGGGTTGCTCCTGTGTTGAGATATTATTTTAAAATCCTGAAATTTACATTACATGTAAATAGATATGATAGGGAGACTTTTGATGCATGTTTTGTAATGGTATGAAACTGCAAAATATTGGTAAAATATATGGCAAGTAACAAATGAACTCTTGTGAGAAGGTGAAACTTCTCTGCAGTACCCAGTATGGCTCTCCTGAGTAGTGCTTTGGATCTCCAGTAGGTTTTAATTGGAAGGATACTTTTGAAACATGACTTTCAGAGCAGTATTGTTTATAAACAGAAATAAACTGCAGAGATTTAAGGCTGTTTTTCTTTAAAGTTTTTTTTCCACCTATGTTTGAAACTACATCAATATAAATTTTATTACTCAAGGTACCTTCCAAATTTGCTAGTCTTTAAGCAAGCAAGTCTCAGAGGTATTTCACTTACTATGATTCATTTCCCATATTGACTATCACATTTGTCTGTTTCTCTTTTTTTACTGTCAGTCAGCAGCCTTGCCATGTTCAACCCTTTTAGTCTGTCATTTGTTATATGTACCATATAGTCATACTCATTGTAAATATTTTTCTGGTTTCTTATGGCATGCTGGTTTCCCCACTAATATTTTAATTGACTTTGTAGCTTACACTACATTTCACTTTTGGTTTTGGTCTAATTCTTCTCTTTTTTTTTTTTTATCACTGGAAAAATAATTTATGTTTAGCATCTGTAACTATGAGAACTTTAGAGTTTTACTTTGCATTTCTAATACCCGTTCTTTATCTGTTTTAGCATCTCCCTGTATTCTTCCCAGTGTTCTTTACTTCCTATTTTCTTGTAAGTATAGAATATTCTCTTTTTCCCCTCAGTTTCTATTGACCTGTTTAACCATGTGGAGTTAATTGAAGCTACATCCCACTCCTGAAGAAACTAATTCGATTACTGTATAAGTTCAGTTCCATTTACACACCCTTTCTGTCTGACTGAGGTGTCTTGCTATTTGTCTAAGAAGTATTTAATGCAGTATCTTTTTGCATAACACAGCTATCTAAAATTGCACAGCACTCATCTTGGTAGAAATTAAGTTTCAATTCCATTTGCTGACACTGTCCCGTTTCTATTTTCTTTATTCTGTTTGTTTAGTGGTTGAAATCTGATGTGAACAGCTGGGTCTCTGGCAGGTTTCAGGAGACAACCAGTCATGTAATTCATCTACCATATTGTCTCATCTATTACATGTTTTAAATGGTTTCCAAGTTAAAATTGAGCTCACAATTGTGGCTAGCTGTGTACTAATCCCATTATTTTTGTGTACACGATCTTTGCTTTACTCAATAGTAATTCTTTGGCCTTTTGTGTAGTGACTTCCCTTGATATTTTTGGTCTCTAAAATGGATTGTTTCCTAAGGCAAGATTCAGCATTTTAGGCATCTACTGTATCCAAAAGTGTTCAGAGCCATCACCCATGAACCACCTCATGGTAATTATAAGCCCAAGCACAGCTTTATGAACTTCCTGGTGCATGTGAGGCTGCTGGACTTTGGAATGGCAGCAATGGGAGTTGTTACAATTTGCAAGCCTAAAATTCAAATGGAAATTTTATTATTTTTTTCTTTTTCTCCCAATTTCTCAAATTACCAAGTTGTGGACCCAAGTTGTTCCATGCACTTGCAGTGGTAATATTTTTTCAAGTCTACAGATTCACTCTTGAACTATGAACACATCAATATGAGTCCTGTGAAAAGACAGGCTCTTACCTCCATCTCCAAATAGGCAATTAAACTTTACTTTCCTATTGCCAGCTACACAAACTATAAAATCCTCTCTGGGGTCACTGCACATTTTGATTTAAAGTATCTGACATGGTAGACTTTTTACTTGTTTTTTGAGTAGCAGCAGGCATTACAGTACACAACTAAACCTCCCTTGGTTTTGGTGTGGTGGACAGTAGTTGCTAAGTCCTATTGCCCGAGATAGATCTTAACTGATTTGTCTTTTTCAAAACTTGTTTGGAAATTTGCTTTGAGCCACATTGGCTTTTCTGTTGGTTAGTTGTTTTGGTTTTTTCCTCTGCCACATCTGTAACTTTCTAATTTCTTGGGATTTTTTTTTTTCTTCAAAATTTCAGCCCCCTAGTATTGGTCTTCACAATAATTTAGAGGCTGTGGTTTCATATTAATGTATTGGTGCTGCTGAAACACTCTGTCCTATTTAAATATCATAGTGCTTATTCTGTTGATTCATTAGCGGTCTCTTCTGTCTAGCAATAGTATCATTATTGGTACTTCTATTGTAATCTAGATACTTATAATTTCTGTAAAGAAAAAAAAATCCAGTACTTCCTAGAAGCAGATTTTTACAGAAGAAAATAGCTTTTGGGGATTGGGACCACCTGTAACTAATAATCCTGGATTCTGTACTGACTTGCTGTGTAGCCTGAGGGAAGCCACTTTGGCAGCTCTGCACCATTTTCTGTGTATGGCAGCATGTGTTAGCTACTTAATTAGTGGTTTATGGACTTACCAGTTAAGGTTTTTTGTCTGTGAGATTTTTTGATTTGATAGTTTGTTCGTAAATATGACAACAGTCAATGAAGTAGAAAGCCTAAGTTGTTAAATAGGAGCTTTTTGCTTTCCTTAGCACTATGAAGAGAATGCACCCAAACAGGACCCATGCACGTGTGTTCCATCCTGCTGTGTAAGGGCAGCTCACTGCCTCCAGTGCTCCCAGCTGCTCTCTGAGAAACCTTCCCTTCCTCTGCTCACTGCTTTCAACTGTGCTATTTCCTCATGATGTACTCTGGCAGTGTTGGGGTTTTATTATTATTTGTTTACTTCCTACTATATTCTTCATTTCAAAATTTGAGGGAAACATGGTCTTATGATGGGCATTTTCCCAATACTCATGGCCATTGTCATAGAATGGTTTGGATTCGAAAGGACCTTAAAGGTCATCTAGTTCCAACCCCCTGCCATGGGCAGGGCCAACTTCCACTAGACCAGGAGCTCCATGCAGCCTGGCCTTGAACACTTCTGGGGATAGGGCATCCAAAACTTCTCTGGGCAACCTGTTCCAGTACCTCCCCACCCTCACAGTAAAGAATTTCTTTCTAGTATCTCATCTAAACTTCCCCTCTTTCAGTTTAAAGCCGTTCCGCCTTGTCCTATCACTTGTGAAATGTCCCTCTCTGGCTTTCTTGTAAGACCCCTTTAGGTACTGGAAGGCTGCTGTAACGTCTCCCTGTAGCCTTCTCTTTTCCAGGTTGAACAGCCACAACTCTGTCAGCCTGTCTTCCTAGGAGAGGTGCTCCATCCCTCTGACCATCTTCATAACTCTCCTCTAGACTTGCTCCAGCAGATGTGTTCTTACGCTGGAGGCCATGTTTAAGGTTTTTGCTGTCTCTGCAAATGCCACACATAGAGAACTATACTATTTGTACTGGGGTCAAGCTGTGGGGCAAGATGATGTGAAGACAAATGCCACCTGTGTATTCTAGTAGTTGCCTGCAGTGATATAGGACAAAGCCGAGTTGAGGAAGGATGTAATACATTTTTTCCTCATGCAAACATCTGATCCAAGTCTTTTGGTCTTGAGAGTCTCTTGCTGTTGGCTTTATGACTTTCTCTGGATTATTTTTTTATTTTCGGAGGGGTTTCTTTGGGGTTTTTTTAATTATTATTTAATATAGGGAGAATAAAGAATTCTGGATATGCTCCACGAGTCCTCCAATTGAGGCAAGTCCTCACATACTTGCTGATCCTAGCTAGTATTACCAAAAGAACAAACAGGAGAGATCAGATTCAGCTTGAAGGCACAGGTTGTATTTACTTGCTCCTTTCCATCATGCCTCCTTTCAGCTGTTGCCAGTAGATCATATTTGGAATTTATTCCTCTCCGACAACAAATTTGGCAAGGTGATAACACTGTTTTGAATTACTTTTCAGTTCAGAGCATCTAACTATCCAGCACCTGTTGCATGGGATACCCAAAGATACCTTTCATCATCCTGCTTTTATTGTGGGCTTATTTTCCCAGAATATTGGAAAATCAAATCCTTTAATTTCAAGTGGAGACTACTTTCTGTTGAGCACCTCTGAATCAAAGGAGCTTGGCACATGCATTTCGGAATGTGCCATTCATCAGAGGACCCTAAAGCTGTGTTTACACTTTCCTGAGACCTCTACTCCTCTTTTCACCCCTACTTTCTCCCCCTGGTGTCAATGCTCAGCTCTTGATGTTTGCTCCACAACCCTTCAGGCAGCAGAAGTGAGCAAGGAGCTGGCAGCCCTCTTGCTTAAGTGCAAGGCTCAGGACTAAATGCTCAGCACTGCAGTGTTTAGTTTTTCACTTGAGGTTATTGGAAACCTCTTAGGAAAGTCAGAGACTCCTCCTTTGTTCTTCCCCTTCCCGCCCCAGCCAGTTATTTCTGCCAAGGTCAGTAAATTTCTGATAAGAGAGTGCTGCTGTAGAACAGTTTGCCTGTGTTAGTAGCAGCCAGCAACATCATGATGTGCTGCAGGTTGCTCAGGTACAAGGTATAGCTGGTTGTGTTAAGGCACTTGGCTGTGTGCACTTGTGTATGAATAGATGAGCAGAAGCCATACTATCTTTGTCGCCTCTTCATGAACCTTTTAGTCAATATCCCACAGGAGGCCAAGGCATCTTCTGTGAAGAGCAGACATTAGCCAGTGGCTGGAAAGACACATCTACTTTCTTGAGGTAGATATGTAAAACCAAAGGTGCTTCTTCCCAGCAGGGTTGCTCACTCCAGATACTCTGAGCACTCTTGTGGTTTCTTGAAGAGCTTGATACATGCACACCAATGTCCTGAACCTCTGAAAGTCCCCAGCCTTCTTTGTCCACTACTTTTCTGCCATGAAGTGCCAGATGCTTTTTTGGGGCAGTTGTGAGTGGAGCTCTTGAGGATCTGGTACTGAAAAGCCTCATCTATGTGATAAGAATGAACCTGTCCATAAGTATTCACATTTGACTTTCAAAAGAAGCTAAATGAAAGTGTTCTGCCAATGTAGTGCTATACCAATCTATCTAAATCTCATTCATAATTTAACTAAGATATTTTAGAACATTTTGATGTAATTATGAGCATTATATGATGCATACCATGGCATGTTCCTGTCTATACAGGAAACTGCCTGGAGTATCTTTTGGCAGTGTCTGTTCTAGACTAGCCTTACATTAGGACACTCATATTCCATAGAAAGAGAGCCAGTTTTCATATCACTCTGGGGATTGGATTAAATTGCAGTGAAGGGCTCTTAATATAGAATGTGTTCACCTTAGGAGTTAGTGTGAAATAGCTGGGTATACTTGAAGTTTAAACCTTAGCCTATTTTGCAATAGCTTTCCTCTGTAGATGAGCCCCAAGAGATGTCCTTGCTTAACTCTCAAATTTGAGAGCATTTCAAATGAATGCTGAGGTATTGTAACCTGCAGCTCCAAAAATATCAAGACAGAAGAGTTTTCCCCTAAGAAATGTTACCAGTATTAAAAGGCCTCAAAAAGGAGTCTGTAACCTGGGAAAGGCTTTTCTTATTTGTACTTATTTTTGAGAAAAAGAAATGCAACTAACTCTTTGCTTCCCATGTCTAATACTTTGATGCATGCTACTGTGAAATGTGGCTGGGATTTCTTGACTGGAGTAATATTGGAGGCACTTAAGAATTTTTATATGTATTTTTTTCCTTACAGCCATCTAAAATGGTGAGAATAATCATGTGCACTGTTTTCTATTTGTCAGTAGTATCCTGACTATAGATTCAATGGAAGAAGAATCACTCCAAAATGAGTCTAAAACTGTAGTGGGGGGGGAGGGGAGAGCAGTTTTAATTTATCTTTATGCCATGATAACGTAGAAAAATAATTTCCGTACCTGAAGAGTGTTTGTTATCCACTTTCAATGAAATAATAAAAATGGAGATGTATTTGGAAAAGCTTTTGCAGTTGTTAGGAGAGGGACATTTTTTTCTACTGTAAGGCTGTGGAAAGTTTATTTAATACCTTATGCATAAAAATGCACAGTTTCTTTTCAAAGATAGTAAAACTTACTCAGATTCTTTAAAAGATACATTGCCAACTTACATATTGTTATATGTGTGTGTATATAATACATATACTATTATATGTATATATTACATGTCCTTGTTTTTATGGGCATGGTCTTAACAAGTGTTAGGTTAACTAGTGTTTTGTTATTCCTATCTATTAAAACATGTAAACTTTCTTTTATTTCCACTCATATATAGTCAAACTAAAGCAAGTCTATTTAACTCAAGGCTGGAGAAATACCATTTACTCTTATATTGGTTGTCCACTTGCAGTAATATAATTTTATGTTTTGATTTGTTGCACTTTTGGTTGGCACTATGTTATCTTCACATGGATCCTTATGCTCTGAGGAGGAAAGACATTCAAAAGCAAAAATAAATTAAATAGCCTATAAATTACTAAAGTCCAATATGACCAACAATGCCATCCTTTTTCTAACAATATCAAAGCAACATGTAAATATATTTGATCCTCTAAGTAATAAAAAAAACAGAGAAAACTATCTACAAGAAGAGAGAAAAAGGCCACTGTTAGACCATATTATTCTAAATGTGACATGGCAGCCAAGACTAAAAGATAGTGTGGGATAGAAGAACTTGAATAATTGAGTAGAGAAATATTACCATGGTACGTGTGTATGTTTCTCTTCTCGTTTTAATTTTGTCCACAACAACAGTGTCCTTTAAGAAATGTAGATTTTATAGGAGCAATGTTTCGAAGTGGCATTTACAGTTAGCACCTATACAGAATATATGGAAAAGAGTGGGAATTACAGGGCATGAGTAAAGGGTTTTTTAGGAATTGAAGGTAGGCATTGACCATCAAGCCTGCCAGGCCTTGCACCACTGCTTACTGCTGAGTTGTAGTTATGTATTGCTGAGGTTACACCAATTTCTACCACCGTAATTTGCCATTTAATCTGTGCTTAAACCCCACATTCTTTGTGTATTGAAATGTGACATATTTGCAAAAACAACCAAAGGTGGCTGAAGAAGATCTGATGGTTCCCTGTGTAGCTGTTTCCTTGAAACAGAATCAAGAAGTCGTTAACTTTATTAGAAAAGATACAGCACATACATACTCTACACCAATTTCTACCACCGTAATTTGCCATTTAATCTGTGCTTAAACCCCACATTCTTTGTGTATTGAAATGTGACATATTTGCAAAAACAACCAAAGGTGGCTGAAGAAGATCTGATGGTTCCCTGTGTAGCTGTTTCCTTGAAACAGAATCAAGAAGTCGTTAACTTTATTAGAAAAGATACAGCACATACATACTCTACTCTAGGCAGTGATCATTAGCCCATACTGTGAAGAAGTATCATGCATTGCCCACCCTCTCTCCTCCCAGGCATCTTTGGGGATGCCTGTTTTAGTGCTGGGGTGTGCAGAGCTAATTACTGGTTGCACTGCTGGTTTGTGCTCTGTTTCTATGTAGCATCATATTCTGGAAGGATTTAACCGAAGCATATCTTTCTTTCATAAATGACCTGTATTTTCTGAACGCTCTTTCAGAAACACAGAGCAAATCAGCATTTTAGGTGAAAGGTACAATAAATTGAGAAATCTTTTTCTTATATTCAATGATATTTCAAAGGAAGCTGGAACTATTGCTTGATTTCAAAATGTGATATTAGTATGTATACTCAAACAAAAAAAATGGGCACATACATAGGAGCTTTAAAACCCTCATGTTGAGTTTCTGTAATCTGTGCCAATATACTACAATTGTAAGATATTTTCTGTAATTGCTGAAGCAGAGATGGAAAAATTACTGGAAACTGTTATATATTATGTTTGCATTGTGGTATCACTGTCTGGGATCAGTGTCTCGTGTGAAATATTTGACGTAGTGCAGAGTTAAGACTGGTAAAGCTTAACAGTGTTTACAGTTAGAGCTTGCTAGTACATATGAACATGTAGCAAACACCCCTATTTGGAGGCAAAAAATGAAATGTGAGGCAACACACTGTACAACTCGTGTGAAGTCTTCTGGATTATATATGCAGGGCATGATAAAGCACTCAAATATAGAAGGGACTTAGGAAAAAATGCAACTTACCTCTAGCACTGGTTTTTAATTTATTTTCTTTTTTTTTCCCCGTCGAAATATTTTTTTCCAAATTAGTTTTCCAGATAATATTGTTCCCTGTCTGGTACTGGAGTTGTAATTAGTTGCAATTGCAGTGTCATTTTTGCAGTTAACACTTTATGACGTTGTTGCTGCTGGTGTATTTTCATTTGGGTACTGAAGTGGGATGCTGCTTATTAGCCCCTTCATCACTTAAAGTGGGAGAGGACGTGGTTGGTGCATGAGGGTACAGGAAAGGCATGAGAGTCCCTGCAGCTTCTTGAGAACACTGGAGGCTTCTCTGAAAATGCTGAGTGATTTTGTGATTAAAATGAGAGGTGACTTTCAGCGCAGATGAAGCAATGAGGAGGGGACAAAGCAGACTTATATACAAAACTGTGCCTATAGCAAAACAGAGAACACTGACTCTTCCCTGACTACATGCTGCTGTTCAGGAAAAAGGCATTGAGTTTGGTTTAGGTAGTTTTCTGCAAATGTCTGCTCAGTGCTAGTTCGAAAAAAATATATTAAAAAATCCCCTTTATTGAATATTGTGTGCCATTTGGGAACCTGTTCCACGATTTAGTAGAAGAGGAAGAGAGATGGAAAAGAATGACAGGCTTGGCCTGGCTTCTAAAAAAAGAAAGTGTAAATAAGATTGGGATTAATCAACCTGAAGAAGGGCTGTGATGAAAGGAATGGAGAAAGACAAGATGTATGTTGCAAAACTTGCTGCCAAAAGATACTTCGGAAAACAAACTTGTAGTGGTTTCAAAAGTAAATTGGACAATCCTGTGGGGGACAAGGATTTAATTACATGGAGTTTGGTGCAGCCTGTGGTTCTGGGCATGCAAGTTTTAGTAATTGCTAAGTTTCTGTTGGCTGGAGTTGAGGAAGATACTCGATAGCGTGGTTCACACTTCCCATCTTCTTATGCTAGTTCATTAGGCCTCTGTGCTAAGCCTTTCAGAAAGGACATACTCTGTCAGTCAAACCCTTTGATTTAAGAGTACCAGCACTAGCACCTGTGTACCCAAACAAACATGTGCAAAAGAAGCCTGGCTGGTTTTAGAGCATCTGTTTGGATGTGTCCCCAGTACTGTTGCAGGGAGCAGAGTGTTTGTATTCAAGGTTTGCTGTGTAAGCTAAACTGAACTTCTCAAGAATTTGGGAGACAGTAACGGTGAGGCATGAATGTCTTGGAGAGGATCTTGGGATTTTAACTCTTGGATTGTTAGGAAATTGTGTTACTTGGTTTGGTTTTAGCTCTGTTTATCTAGGTGTCTGGCATTTTAATTTGTTTTAATTTTAACGGTGCATTTTCATTGTTATCCCACTCACATTTTGGAGAGATGAGTTTTTCCTGGCTTCTGCCAGTGGAATGGGAATGACAGTACCTTTGGTCTTCCCCCTTTCCAACACTGGTGTTTTGTGCCTGTCTTCCTTTCGATAAGACCGGTTCCTATCTCATCTTTGCTCATAGGGAGCCAGAGAGGAGCTCTTTGTTAGGAACTGCAATGATGGGACAAGGGGTAATGGATTCATACTGAAGGAGGGAAAGTTTAGGTTGGATATTAGAAAAAAAAATTTCTAAGGATGGTGAGACATTGGAACAGGTTGCCCAGGGACATGGTGGCTGCCCTGACTCTGGCAGTGTTCAAGGCCAGGCTGGATGAGGCCTTGAGCAACCTGATCTAGTGAGGAGGTGTCCCTGCCCGTGGCAGGGCGGAGTGGGACTAGATGATCTGTAAGGTCCATTCCAACCCTTAAATTCTATGATTCTATAGCTTTCTTGTTTTTTCTCCTCCAAGGGCAGCTGCATGAAATTGGTGACTGTTAACCAGGTTTTGATCAGCAGCTACAAAACAAAGTAGTCCTCTTAATTTCATTTTGCGTCTGTATGGTGTAGCTTTGGCTTTGTACAGTAGTAGTATGTCTTCACCTTTGAGAAGATCACATTACATTAATTAACAGTCTGCGGATGGAAGGGTTTTTTATAACTATAAGCTGTTTGTTTACCTCTTAAATAAACATAGTTCTGCATTAGTTGATGATATCCAGAGTAAACTGTCTTTTTTCCAAGCCCTTATTTTTGAAAGCTCAGTTTGAAAGGAGAAGGCTGGGGTGTGTTGTTTGTCTTTTGATATGCTATATCCCTTAATGTATTAAAATGCTGAACTGCCTTTGGTTTGTTATGAAGACATATTTTAAAATATTTAAATATAGTTGTAATTAGCCTGAAGATAAGTAACCTCAATGCAAAGTTTTCATGTGAGGAAGTCTATGACAATACAATTGGCATATATCAGTGGCACTTTTTTCACTTTTGTGCCCATTTCTTGCTACTACATGTGTCCAAGCCTGTGCAGAGAAACAGCCTTTGCCTATGTGTAAGTGGCTTGAAGTACTGCTTTATGTCTCTGAGTTGTCTCTTCGTTTCGAGGATCAAATGCCAAGAGAAAAGAGCCCCCTGTACTGTCAGGTATACAAGGTCCCAAACTTACAGCAGTAATGACAAACACGAATATATTTGAACTGTGTCGGTGCCATTTTCTGATCCATACCAGCTGGCTGAGTCTCCCTGCACAGAGGTATGGTTTCTAAAGCTGACAGTTTTTTGATTCCAGTCTAAGTATCCTACAAGTGTGTTTACATGATTGGATATAGGAGACTTCTTCCACTGAACTGCAGCTGTCCCTCACTTGTGGTTTGAAACTGCAACTATTGACAAGTGTAGGCAGAGTTTATATAAAACCCAGAAAGGTCTCTTGCCAGTTCAATAAGCATGAAAAGTAGCCTGTGGTGTTTACGTCTTGGTCTCTCTTGCCAGAAGTTTTGTCTCTGAAAGTATATAATCATTGCCTCTTGCATCTCAAAAGTAATTTTCTGGTATTTGAGTATGTCTTTGGAAGTATGAGTCATGGGAAAATATAGGCCCAAAGCTCTCACACAAGTTTACTGTCTCTTTGTTTTGGCTTAGTCTAGTCTATTGTGCTCTCTCAATTCTCCGTGTTTTTTGCTATGGCTAGGACAGAAGCCATAAAGAATTTGTTTCAGAGTTTAAAAATCAGAGGTGATTTCAGTTGTTTGAATTTACATTTCCTATGGAAAAGCAAGCCATTGCAGCCAGTGGTACCATTTCATCTTACATTCCTAATGAAATATGGGGCAGCAGTGGTGTTCCTGCAAATTCTCTTTGAAGGGAATTCTTTTAAAGGAATGTAATCGCCATAGTGTGGCTGGCAAGGGAAAAGTATTGAGAGCATCTCTCATCGACCTCATATTTGCTGTGCATCAAATTTTTACTTTTTCTGCTGTAATGAAAAAAGCTGTGAAAAATCAAGAATAAATGTGAAACTTATTTGACAATACAAAACATTAATTTTCCATTTAATGTTGTTCACCTCTGTCTCTGAAACTGAATCCAGTTTCTTCCTCTGCACTTTAAAGAACTAAAAAATCTTGAGTTGTCTTTAACTTCTTCACAAAACGTGATATGGTAAGAGGATTAACTCACTAATACAACAAGAAAGAATTTTAAAAGTAAAATAAAACCTTAGTTTTGTATAGCTCCTTTAACAGACAACTTGCCTAATTAATCATAACAGATCTATAATATATTTGTTTATTTAAAATATTTGTTAGAAAAGCTTCATTTATATCTGAAGGCAATTTCTGAAATGCATATAGGAAAATGTACTAAATTTTAATTTTTCTTATTGTCTTGTACTTCATATGGGTCAAAAGAAGCAACATTTCAATACAGTTAAAATATAAAGATATATGATATTCCAGTTACTTAGATGAGCCTGTTCAATGTCTTCTTTGATGCTGTAGTTTTTTAAAAAATTAAAATCATAGCATTGCCTATCATTAGAACTTTAAAAATATAACTTCACAGAATTAGTTAGGTTGGAAAAGACCTGAGTTCATGGAGCCCAGCCTATGACCTAACACCACCGTGTCAACAGGACCATGGCACTAAGTGCCACATCCAGTCTTTCCTTAACATCTCCAGTGATGGTGACTCTACCACCTCCCTGGGCAGCCTATTCCAGTGTCTAAAGTTAAGCATTAATTAAGCAAGATCCATCAATGACATTTCATTAACAACTTACTTATCCATGATATAACTCTACTCTTTAAGACACCATATGCATGATGTTCTGAAGTACCTGTTAGTAAGATAAGGGCGCTGGATTTCCTGTAGATTTTAGTCTCAGACCTCAGTTTTCAGGAAAAGTCTTTCAAAAGCTTTCTGCCTGGGCCTATAACACATCTTCCCAACATATTTAACCCTCCTGTTCCACTACTTCAATGTGACAACCTCTATGGAGATTTAACTTGGAGACTTAAACATACAGATGCATTATAGATTCAATATGTTCTCTTATTTTGTCTTATGAATTAAAATTATTTGGTATCATGTTTCTAATGTGGACTACAGAAAAACCTGTCCTTTCTGTGACATAAGGAATGACCTGTTTACTTTCATGCTTTCAAATTCTGTCTCTTTAAGTGATGGGGAACAAGACCGGAAAGACTTAATGCTCTGTTTGCCAATTCTAATAGCAAAAATTGCTTAACATGAGAAAGATCTCACTGTCTGTGAATCCATTAAATATCCATCACTGCATGGATCTTGTTTCTCTCTCAATGAAGTATAGTCTGTATTTCTTCATTTCCATTTTTCTTTAAAGACTATTTTGCTTTGTATGATCTTGTCAATCAAGTTCTTTATTTGGTTTATTGTGTCTTTTTTCTTCTGTGTATTAACTTCTCCTGACACTTGAAACAAAAGGCTTCTGCTTTCTCTTTGCAGTATTGATGCTGTTAGATGACTTTAAAGATGCTGGAAAAGGAGAAAGCAGAGCATTAACCTACTGAAGTGCATTAGTATTAGGTGCATTAAATAAACCTCTCCCTTCCTCTAAAAATAAGTATATTGTGTTTGGCCTGTTTGGCTTATTTCAAATGTATTTTCTCACAACTGTAAAATTAATTTCTTGAAACCCATTGTCACTTTAATTTTGCTCTGCGCAGTGTCTGTTTCAGTAACTTCCAGGGGACTGTTTCGTATTTGCTGTATGTTCTTAATATGACTAACCTGTTTTCACGCTCATAGGGATTTTGAGACTGGTGAGCTAATAAAATGTAATTGCTATTGTTTAAACTATTTCCAGGTACATCTACCTTTATGGAAGCATTAGCAGCCAATGGTACAACCAATATACAGACATCTGTAACAGGAGTGACAGCCAGCAAACGAAGGTTTATCGATGACAGGAGAGATCAACCTTTTGATAAAAGGCTACGCTTCAGCGTGAGACAAACGGAGAGCGCGTACCGGTACAGAGACATCGTTGTCAGGAAACAGGATGGATTCACACACATTTTGCTATCAACAAAATCATCTGAAAATAATTCATTAAATCCAGAGGTCAGAACAATTCTTATTTCAGGGGGGAAGGGTGCTGGGGGAATTTGAAGTCCTTGCCTCATTTATGTCTGTTCTTCGGGCACAAATGTGTGTAAAACAACATTCAGTTGCAAAACAAGATTCTTGCTTGTAAGATGTTACAAATACAACTGGCTTCATGTGCAAGTCACTTGAGTTTAGAAACTATGTTCTCTGAACATGTGCTGTCTTTATAAGGCATGCGGTGATTTACAAAGTGCAACTTGAAAAAAGCTTTAACCTGAATTAAGGTCCTTTTTTTTCTGTACTGGTTGCATATGCCATCTGCTGTCCAAATTACAGAAATGCTGAATGAGTGCTTTAGTTACAGATAACATCTAATAGATCTTTTCTTAATGATTTAATTATCTTCATCTAATTACATTTTTGAAATGCAAAGCTTCTAATATTCTGACTTCTTTTTTTTTTGATAATGAAGAAAATTTTCTTATATGATGGTTGAGTGGATCCTAAGGAAAAGTTAAAGATGTTGAGGATCTTCTGAGGGGAGAAGGGGAGGAGAGCAATATGCTACTTTTGAATGATGGAATAAAATGATGCTAATGAAATTTTTATTTTTCAGGTAATGAAGGAAGTCCAAAGTGCACTGAACACAGCAGCTGCAGATGACAGTAAACTTGTGCTGTTCAGTGCAGTTGGTAGCATCTTCTGCTGTGGTCTTGATTTTATTTATTTTATACGACGTTTAACAGATGATAGAAAAAAGGAAAGCACTAAGATGGCAGAAGCTATTAGGTATGTGAGGTTATCTTCAGTCATCTGATGGGTATTCTTCATTGTGTAGCCTGGCTTGTTTTACCTTTTTTTATTCAAAAGCCTCTAATTCAACAAGATCACAGACATTCACCTGTTACGTGATATAGTATGCAACACTTCTTTTACACTCCCTGTCCCTTTCTATTTGGGTTGTCATTTCATGCATCACTGGTTTTGCTACTAAAATGTAACTATGATAACTGGTAGTATGGTAATACTCCTCCAGTTAAAACCAATTTTAAAATACTTAAATAGCCATAGAGTTTCAGGAAAACAAGTTTAATACATAGAAATACAAGATGTGCATTGAATGTGTAACTTCATACAGGACACTCAGAGCAGTGTAATGATGGATATTTCAGAGAAGTAGATCAATACTACTGAACATCATCCTAATGCTAGGTACCAAACCTAATGTTTAAACAAAATGAGCTGAACTACTACTAACTAGAAGAAAATGTATGGAAAAAAGTATAGACCTTGGAGATATGTTTTAGAAGTGCAAACAAGTAGCTTATCATTTGAACACTGGTTTTGAGGTCCTGGTCTCTTGTACACTTCTGGAGTATTTGTATTCTTTCAGAGACCAATTTTCTATTGTTGTTACTGATTTTCATGCTTCTAAAAAAGGCTGTGTGACTTGTAAAAATGGGCAAAGGTAACTTAAAGACCTACAAACACACCCCCCCCCTTCAATTATAATAATGGTATTTTTCATATGTATGGTAGAGATGGTCCTCTCCAGAATGCTCAGACATGGTTAAAATTACGTTAAGTCTCTGGATGGGATGTTTGTATGATGATTTGTGTAAGATGGTTCCAGAAATTATTTTGCATGTAGCTATTTCAGTTCACTAGAATGAGTTAAGAAGCAGTATCATAACCTTTAGTGATGGCTGAAATATAGGAAAATTGTCCTGTTTTGCAGAACTACAAAAATATGTAACACAGATAAGGTAAGGAGCAGAATTGAAAATTACCTGTGCATGTATACATACATAGATGCTTACTTTTTCCTAAGAAGCTCTTGAAGGCATTACTGTTCGAGAACAGAGAAGCATTCATGCTTTGTGGGTACTGGAATGATTTGCCATTTTTTGCTGATAATGAGGATGAGAATATGCATTTGTAACTTAGTAGCCTAGTACCCAGAGCATGATGATGAATCAAGAGAAGGGAGGAAGTTTACAGGTGTGTGATATGTGTAAATGGAGCTCTACTATATGGTTTGTAGATTTATTTATTAAGAAAAGCTGTCTCCTGCCAGTCCAGGACTGCTTCTTAAGGAAAATCATTAATGCTTTGGACATGTTCATTTATACCTTATTACCGTCACTTAAAAATACAGACAGATACCTTACTCCAATGCCAGATGGAAATACAGTGAAGACCAAGTAGGGCTGTAGCTACAGTTTTGGTGCCCAGAGGTGAGGTACTTGTGCAGCCTTATCTGAGTGAGCTGTGAGGTATATGAGTATCCCACAAGTGCCATATCAGCTGATGCTTGTAGGAGGGGTGTTAAATCTGCACCTGTCCAATTACTGTGCTTTGTTGGGCTTGGAGAAAAGCCAGGCTTTTATAGAATCAGAAAATGGTTGAGGTTAGAAGGGACATTTGCAGGTCACCTTGTTCAACCTGCCCCTGCTCAAAGAATGTCACCTAGAACAGGTTACCTGGGGCCATGTCCAGGCTGGGTTTTTTGCTATCTTCAAAGACTCAGAGTCCATGGCCTTGTTGGCTGCCTGTTTGGTCACCCTCACAGTAAAAAACGTTTCCTGCTGTTCAGAGGGAGCCTCCTGTGTTTCAGTTTGCAGGGGGATGCAAAGAGGACAGAGCCAGGCTCTCTGCAGTGGTGCCTAGTGAGGCAGGAGGCACAGTTGTTTATACACATGGATGACAAATCCCTGAGCCTTCTCTTCGCTAGGCTGAACAGTCCCAGCTCTCTCATTCCCTTGGTCATCTTGATGGCCCTTTACTAGACCATCCTGAGTCTCTCTTTCATGGGGGAGCCTATAACTGGACACCAGGGCTGAGCAGAGGGGTAGGATCACCTCCTGCAACCTGCTGGCAACATTCCTCCTAAAGCAGTGCAGGATATACCGTTGGCCTTCTTTGCCACAATAGCACAGTGGTAGCTCAAGTTCAGCTTGGTGTGCACCAGGAACCCTAGATCACTTTCTGCTAAGGTGATATTTTAGCTGTTCAGCTTCCTACATATATTGGTGCCTGGGGTTGTTTCACCCCAGGCACAGGACTTCACACTTCCCTTTTTTGAATTCCATGAGGTTCCTGTCTGGCCATGTCTCCAGCCTGTTGAGGTCCCTCTGGATGGCAGCACAACCCTCTAGTGTATCAGTCCAGTTTTGTTTCATCAGCAGTTTGCCAAGGGTATGCTCTGCTCCATCATCCAGATCATGAATGAAGCTGTTGAACGGTGCTGGACCCAGCACTGACGCCCTGGGGTGCAACACTAATTACTGGCCCCCAACTAGACTGCATGCCACAGATCTCCACCCTCTGGGCCAGCCATTCAGACATTTTTCAGTCCACCTAACTCTGCTCATCCAGCTCATACATCAACAGCTTGACTGTGGAGCTCTTATGGGAGACAGGGCTGAAAGCCTCTCTCTTAAGTCTATGCAGACAATATCCACTGTTCTTTCTCCCCTCATCCACCAAATAACCACCTCATTGTGGAAGGTCATCAGGTTGGTTTTGAAAGTGATGTTACTGTGGAGATGAATTATTACAGAGTTTTCAAGGGCTGGTATATTTTATAATCTTGATATATGTAGTGAGTGCATGTTTCTGTTTCTCTTCAGGAATTTTGTGAATACTTTTATTCAGTTTAAGAAGCCTATCATTGTAGCAGTAAATGGCCCAGCCATTGGACTTGGAGCATCTATATTGCCTCTGTGTGACGTGGTTTGGGCTAACGAGAAGGCTTGGTTTCAGACACCATACACTACTTTTGGACAAAGTCCAGATGGATGTTCATCCCTTACATTCCCTCGGATAATGGGCCTGGCTTCTGTAAGTAGCTTGCAGGGTAGCTGACAGCTTCACAATTCAGTTGTGATGATTTATCCAGCACTGATTTCAAGACTTTTTACCTTTGCTGTGTTGTCTTTTTCTGAATTTTTTTCTTTTTCTCATGAAAGCCTTTCATGAGAAACCACTTTATAGCTTCTCTGCTCCTTGCTCTTACAGCCTAGTCCTTGCCTGCATGCACAGAACAGAAAGCAAGCGCAGGACTTAATCCCATGCCATGGGCACCTTTAACTCTGATGGTAGCAGAAGGGCTATGTCCTGTATACCAAGACACACTTTTACTGCTGATGGCTCATGAGGAGCAGCCACCAGTGTCTTGCATTCAGCACAGCATCAGAGTGTAGCAGAGACTGGGTGGCTCTGTACTTGGTGTCGTTACGTAGCAGAGAGCTGTGTCACCAGCCAGTAGCAGTCTTATGCGAGTATGCAAAATAAGTATTTCAGTTTCCATGCACTCGTAACAGAAAGCTGTTTTAAAATCTTTTACCTACATTATTTTCATGCTGCTTACAGTTTTTCATGCTGTGTTCTTTGAAAACATAGACCTATGTCTTACTCCAATTTGGACAGTATGAAACAAATGCTTGTAGCTACACCCTTTTTTCCAAAGTTACTATTTATGTATAAAAGACAAGTTTTTTCCTGTAGGTATTTGTTGATTTAAAAATATAGGTTTCAGTATATGAAAACACCAGATCTAATGACTAATTATATGATTTCTGGATTTAGTTGTTAGAACAGAAAAGGTAACTGAAATAGATTAACAGTTATAAGAGTATCTATAATATCTTAGCATGTTTCAAACTACTGATTGTTCCTTTCCCTTTTTATTTGGCCATCCATCCATTCATCCATCCATTCCATCCATCCTCGTCCTTTAGAGACTTGTGGTTGTTACTTTTCATTTTGTTAGCAGTTGTACAAAAAACACAAGAAGCTCTTCCCTAGTATACTCTTTCATGTGTGTTTGTGAATGCTCTCATTGTTAAATATAAAGATTTAAATTGAAAGCTTCCAGTGCTAACAAATCCATAATGTTCAGTGCAAAGGGGAGAAAAAAATCCACTGTTTTCATACTGTCCTTGACCCTCTGCAGTATAGTGACATCAGTGCTGTATGGGACAAAGCTGAACTTTAACAAGCAGATTTCATGAAATATGTTCAGAATCCATACTGAAGACTTTGATAAAGCAGCATGCTTTTTACCTGTGAAAGGGAGAGAGAAGTCGTCAGAAAGATGTTATGAGTGAGATGCAAAACATTTAGGGGAAAAAATGAAAATATCCTACAAAAGTAAGAATTGATGCATCATACTATTTTCTACAAATATATCAATCCGGCAATATTAGTCCACCCTTAGCTCTCGTAAGTCGGAGTCAGTGCAATGTTGTTAGAAGCAACTGTGTAAAAATCTTCAAGATTGCTGGAACTATCTTCCATATGGGGTCAGTCTGGGCTGGTGAGCAGGTCTGTCATGGATGGGTTGTTTCACAGAACAAGTTCAACAGTGGTCTTATTACAGGAAATCTGAAGCACAAACCTTAGGACTCAAAACTGATACTGTATTGGGAATACCAAGAATTTTAGAAGGGTTCTTGACCTTGGCTTTTGAGTTTTGAAATTAATCGGTAGTAGAGATAAAGGCAATGTCTGTACAGGGTGATATGTTATTGTGCGTCTTCTGTGGAGTTCTTGCTCTTGGTTATCTGGTTCTGGACACAGGACAGCACAGGAGCTGTGTGATCAAGGATCACATGCTGGGTTTCTATGTCAGTCCCCAATATGCTTGGCAGTATTTCTTATGCTTTTCTGTCAGCCACGAAGGATACGTGTTTCCATAGTGCCTGTAGTCTACATCACAGCCAGGATTTCAGGTATTACAGAGTTCAGCTGCCTCCTGATCATAGTGCAAGAGAGTGGAGATGCACCATGGGCCCTAGTGCATGCAGGCTTGCATGAAAGGTCCCTGGTGAGCCTCAAAGCCATCACTGTAAAAGAGAGACCAGAGGAGGTCCCAGGGAAGTTCCTCTGTGGAAGGAGAAAGACAGACTGAGTAGAAAATGAAGTTTGCTAATGAGAATCTTCTATTAATGAAATATTTTTATCATACTCATTTGTAGTGCTGTATTATATTTCTTGGAAAGTAACCACCTAATTTTTACAGGAGGTACAAGGCATTGATTATACGGTTAAAACTTGTTTAACAGTGAGTCCCCAGCACATGTTGTGTATAGATCAAAAGTGAAGATGCCAGAGCAAGACATTGCCCTTCAAACCCTGTCAAGTGAGAACATTAATGGGAATGCTCAATTTGTGTGAGCTATTATGCTAATACTGTGTTACAGTTGGCAGAAATAAGATTACTCCACCATTCTCACTTAAGAGTTTTTCACATTCAGGAGAACTTAACAGTTGTCACTATGTTTTAGGGGGGAAAAAAACGGTTTCTAGCATTCAATTGCATCCTTGCTACCAAAGATATGTTGGAAGAATATGGAAACTTGACCAGCTGACTTAAATTTCTGCCTTTCCTAACAGTTAGACTGACTTCACATTTTGATCTTTGATATAAATGTTAAGTATTATTTAGATTTATGTTGGAAGAGTGTTTTTTCCACATCTGCTTAGGAAAAAGGATTCTTTGGTGTTTTAGACAAACTTGTATACATCGCTGGTTTTTAGCTAGTGTTTCAGGTTATTTTTCTTCACGTATATTGTGGAAAATTAGAAGGAAAGGTTAATCAACCTTGTAGATTTGATTTTTGCATTCACAGCAGGGAGAACTATAGGGTTATATAAATTGATTATATTGTAAGAGGCTCCTTTTTAAATAAACTAATATACAGGAATCACAACTTTCCATATTAACTATGAGATGCACTGATGACAAGGAGTCAGGACAGAAACTGCCAGTAGCACCCAGACTTTGTATGTCATTACAGGGGGGCAACTAACAGGTAGCAGAGTTTTCAAATTGCTTTGTGTGTAAAATGGTAATACTAGGACCACAGTGCTCACAGTCAATAGATAATGTGATGTCCTTAATTGAAAGTTGCTGAAATAATTATAAAAACTTCCAGTATTAGAAAACATTAAAAAACTCAGAATTTTGCCCTCAGACATGCTACACTTGCCAGGTTTGAGTGTTTTATAACAGCCTTATTTCCTGTATTTCCGGAGTCCAATAATGAGTTTGTCATATTTTTCAATGTAAATAAGTCATTAAGAAACAGTAAAAGTGATTTTTTTTGAGGTTAAATATTATTTTGACTTTTTAATGTCCACTGGCTGTTTCCATGCAGATGTCACTGCAAACAAAGTTTAACTATATAAGAAACTTCACTAAAGGTAGAATTAAAGCATAAGCACAAATGAGTGTAGGATGAAGCTTTAATGGGGAAATTGGTAAATAGTGAAGTGTGTGATAATTACAAATCAACAATATTTACGGAACTGGAGATCACCTTGTGGCATGGAATGTAGTACTTTTTTCTGTACCTTTAAATTATGTGCAAGATCTTTTAACTATTGGTGTTTTTATGAGTGCTATATCAGATCTTGAAGGATTTATCAGTTCGACACTGAACTCTTGAATAAAATGTGAATGTTTATCTGAGTGTGGTCAGAAATTGGAATACATTATTTATTATAAAGTGCAAGCTGATGTGTCCATTGCTGGTTTACATTTGCCAGGCACTATAAGCTATTACCACATATGCAGATATCCAAGTCAGCAATACTGCAAGAAAGCTAAAGCTAATTGAACATTCAGAGCCAGAAAATGACAAAAGATGTTTTCACGTTTAACCCTTAATCATAGACCTCCATATTTTTATAACTACTAGTCAATACCACGAACCAGCTATCTGTAGGCCAGTCTTCTTTAATTAAAACTTGGAAGAGCTATAATAGAACTATTTCAAATAGTGCAGGCATTTTTCTTATTTGTTTTGAACATTTTTCCTTTGATGAGTTTTGTCTCATTACATTTCATACCAGAAGTAACTTTTTATCCCTTCAGGCCAATGAAATGTTGTTCAGTGGAAGGAAGTTGACGGCGCAGGAAGCTTGTGCCAAAGGACTCGTCTCTCAAGTGTTTTGGCCAGGAACATTCACACAAGAAGTAATGGTTCGAATTAAGGAACTTGTCACATGTAATTCAGTTGTAAGTTTCCTTTATTTTCTTGCATTTTCTAAGATTGGAGGAATAAGAATTAATTTAAGTGTTATTAGACTGCGTTATTTTGTCTTTCTAATGAAAGACTGTGAAACAAAGATTGCATTATAGCAGGGCAACATTTTTTGACACGTTGTTGTGCATCTTTCTGTTTCTGTGGCTTTTAAAAAGTTTATATCTGACTCTTTCTAACCACAATGTACTACAGCATATGATAAAGAACATAAACCAGCATTGGATTCTTTATAATATACTTTGGTTTTAATGTAGTTGCTCAAGTCCAACTTACTCAACAGTATAAACAGTTACCCTGAGAACTGCACAAAAACACAGAAATCTTGAGTTGTCTTGAGTTGCAGTTTAAACTACCAAGAAAATAATGTCATGACTGTATGTTGAACTCAGTTTTATGAGGAACACATAGTGCTTTCACAGTTGTGTGCACTACCAGCAGTTGCACAAGATAGCTAAAGTGACCACTATTTGATGCTTTCTTACAAGAAATGGTGCAGTACAAGTTAGCTGTTCTGTGAATTAGGAATTTAAATTAACATGGAAAAGCAAATGAAATCTTTCAGTGTATTTTAAATGCTCAAGAGATTCAAAGTCTGCCTGGTTATTAGAGCAGTTCTGGATAATAGTGTTATGATTGCCCTTCACTTGGAGATTCCTCTAGTTATAAAGCCAAATTTCATGGTTTTCATTATTTGCACGTCTTTGTGCATTTGTAAATTGTGCTGGCACAGGATAAAGAAAATTTTTGTTTGTTGCTATAAGAAAGACTATGAGAAATGTTTCTTACAGTCATAGTACGTCCATGGATCGATAAGCTTAAGTTCACAATCAACTTCAGGATTCATCCGTATAAACCTGTAAGGATACATGCTGCTCAGCTCTCATGGAATACTAACCCAACTGCCCCTTTTTATTTTTGGCCTAGGTACTTGAAGAATCCAAAGCTTTAGTACGTAACATCATGAAGTTGGACTTGGAACAAGCAAATGAAAAGGAGTGTGAAGTTTTGAAGAAAATCTGGGGCTCAGCACAAGGGATGGACTCAATATTAAAATATCTGCAGAACAGAATTGATGAGTTCTGATGAGATGCCCATTGACACTGGAATTGTATTTCTTGGACATCGGGGCAAACAAAATATGCCCATTTAAAAAACCTATATAAACTAACCCCTTGCTCAACTTGGGAACAGGAGTGGACACCTCCCCCTCCCCTTTTATTGTCAAGGGGTTTAAAAGTACTGTATCACTTAAATTTGAACAAAACTCCTTTCTCCCTGATTGTTACATGCAGATATATATACACACACACGTGTATACGTGTGCATATATATGTCTTTTATATATATATAAATGTAATATGTGTGCGAGTGTGTATGTAGACACACACACACACAAGCTAAAACATGATAGAGTGCACTACCAAACATCTCTTTAAAGGCTCTAGTTTTTGTTATCTTTGGCTAGTACTGTATCAAATAGAGAATGGATTAAAACGTAAATGGTGTTGCATTATTTTCTGTGTGGCAGGGAAGTCTGGAATAATGCTTTTCATTTTCATGAGAATACAGAGTTGAAACGGGTATTAGCCAGCCCTTACTTTCTCTGCCCAATGAGTCAGCTAAGATACAAGGCATTGTCTCAGAAGAAGGTTGAAATACCTCAAGTAATGGAACATTCTAAAATTTTGGGGAATTAAACCCTATTAAGCTTAAATCACACATATCCCCCAGAAGAGAGTGTGCTCAGGATTAATGCTAAGAAAACACTCTGTCCTTTTTTGGGGGGAGGTATAGAAGGGTGGGAGGAAGTGGGCAGGAATATGTTTGATTCTTACCCAGAAAGCATGAAGAAACCACTGTTTCTTAGGGAAGGGGAATGAGGGAAAGTGGGAGGGAAATGGAAGGGGGAAGGGAAAAAAAAACACAAAAAAGCTTGTTTTGCAGTATTAGTGAATCACTGAATATCTTATGTATGAATATCCTAAGTTATAAGTTAGTTTTAGTGGGTTTTTAAAAAGCCTCTCTGGGTTTGGTTTTTTTTTTTCTTCTGTTTTGTTTTTGGGTTTTTTTAATAACTACATAAGTGCTTCTGTTGCTGGGTGAGAATACTACTTTATATACAGTTTGGGTTTTGTTTCTGGTTCTTTTTTTCCTATTTGCTGGTTTAATTGATGTATTACACCAAAAATGCATTTTATGTTCGTAAATTTTAGGTTCACTTAGAATATATTATTTAATAAGTTAAAATTCTTTTGGCACACTATTAAGTAAAAAAAAACCTCTTTAAAAAAACTACCTTATATTAGATGTTTAATGTTCTTTGTCTATGCTTTTTTTTATTATTTTAAATATACACTATATGCAGTATGGTGTAAAAGAGTGCCCTGTGTAAATAGACCTATTTTGCATTCCTTTCAGGAGTGGTTATTGATTCCTGACTGCAGATATCTATTATTACTTGGGTATCTGTGCTTGCAATCTTATTGAATGTATTATGAAGAATGAAAAAAGAAATCAAACCTTATTTTTGTACAGTTTTGAAGTTTTTACTTGGAACTGACCCACCTCCCCTTCCCAGTGGAGAGCTGTACAGTGTGTAAATCTGCCTTTACCTTGGATTGGTACAGTATTTTTGCATCTGTGGGACCTACTTCTTTGTTCTAGTAGTTTGAACTATATATAAACTGTACAATCTGTAAAGTTTTTATAGAATAAATATTCAGCTGTGAAAATTGGTTAAATAAAACTAATATTTCTTAACACATTTTAATGTGGATCTCTCATAGAGTTGTCTTTTTCAAAGACATTTCCACTCTGATTTTAAACCAAAAGTTGCTAAAATAAATTTGTAAATTAGAGGCTTCAATATTTATGTTTTATGTTGTTTAAAAGCTCTTAATTTGCTTGAAATTAAAATTTGACTATTATTGTTGCAAATTATAGAGTTTTCTCTTACAGGAGGTAGATGGGGAAGAAGACATAGGAAGTCATTCTTTTAATTATTTTTTTACGGTTCCAAAGAATGTTCAAGTAAATATTTCCTTTGCAATCTCTTTTAAAAATGGGTCATTTTCCCCTACAATGCTGGGGTAGAGTTAGAATTCCTTAGTTGAATTTTATTTTATGCAAAGGGAGAAGAAAAGACTCCTTTTTACCTATCATTCTGTAATGTTAAACCTTTTGGAGTTTGGCTGAAATTGATCTCTTTCCTGGCATCTCTCAGGGCATAGATTCCATCTGTATCAGCTAGGGGATTATTTATGCTTTCCTTAAACATAAAAGAACTTTAAGTCCAAACTTCTGTTACAGTGAAGATAGTTAGAATTAAAGCAGTCAAAGGTGCAGGCAATTCAACCCCCAAAAATAATTCTTGCTTCATTTTTTTGTGTTACTGTCAGTCTGTGCCACCTGCAGTTTGCATTATAAGATGTGAATAAGCTGCTGAATATGTAAATTCCTGTCTTTGACTGGAAAAAGTCCTTGGTTCAGGCCAATTCCTGTACACCCTCAGTGTCACTGTGCAGTTGCTCTACCTTTACATTGAAAGCAGTAACTAACTGGACACTATTGACAAATTATGCTCTCATTCATAAATCATGTACACATTTTGTTTGTGTACTGGACTAGAGGGATACTGTTTCTTTAGGAAAATACAGTCCTGTTCTTATCAGTATAGGTTAGTAAATATCTTTTGATGTGTGTAAAGGTTACAGTTCAGGCTAGGTCAGTCTTTGCAGAACCACAATAGAACAAAGAAAAACATTATAGATTTTTATAACAAGCAGAAAGACCTGAGAGATCATAAAACTGACTTAAGACATTTTAAGAATTAGTGTTTTCAAGGCTTTTCTTCACAGAGGAGACAAGTATTTGTCTGACCTAGTTCATTGCTGATGCTTGTATTGTTCTACACAAATTTGCAGTACTGCATAGATAAACTAACCTGAAGCATCACATTTAGTCGCTGATGCTGGAATACAACTGCAGCCACAGAAGTTTGACCAGGCCCAAAGAGATGCATGGGGTGACTCTGCAGTCAAGTGTTACTTCTAAAGCACCTGGTTTGGACTTGTAGCCTCCCAGAAGTAATGGTACCTCAAAATGTCTTCCTAGCAAACAAAACCCAAATATAATTACTGATAACTGAAGTACTCACGAGTTGAAAACTGGTTTGATGTGCAAAGATTTTGAAGTCCAATACGAAATGAAAAGGTGGTGATGGAGTTTTGGCCCTCCTCATGCCTCCTGCACAGGAAAAGTACAGCTCAGGGGAATTGGAAACCACCAAAACCAGCGTGTAAGAAGTCAAAGGAGCTGCAAGAAGAAATAAAGGAATGGAAGTTGTTGTCCTTAAAGTCCTTATTCTTATCATGCACAATTCTAGAAGGGCTACAATTGACAAAAACACCAGGTGGACATACACCTTTCCCATAGAGTGTGGAGTACATTAACAGTACCTATGCCTAAACTCAGAGACTATGAGTCTCATGCTCACAGGCCATGATCCTCACAGGGGACCCCAGCCACCCTGATACCTCCTGGAAGGACAATAGGGAGGGGAAGGCTCCAGGGGAATCTCATCAGTGTACATAAATATCCAGCAGGAAGGCACAAAGAAGCTGGAGCCAGGCTGTTTTCAGTGGTGCCCAGTGACAGGACCAGGGCAGTGGGCACACACTGAAACACAGGATGTTCCCTCTGAACATCAGGAAACTCTGATTGACTGAGCACTAGCACAGGTTGCCTAGAGAGGTTGTGGAGTCTGATTGACTGAGCACTGGCACAGGTTGCGTAGAGAGGTTGTGGAGTCTCCATCAATGCAGATACTCAAACTTCTGAACGTGGTCCCGTGTTGATTGTTCTTGGTGATCCTACTTAAGTAGGGATGGGTGGAACTGAATGATCACCAGAGGCCCCTTCCAACTTCTGTGCTGTGAAAAAAAGCAACTTGGATTTATTTTCCAGCTATCCAGTCATCATCCACAATCTACCTTTATGGCTCGGACCGCAGGCCTTAATCTTTGGAAACCCAACTGCTTCTTCTGGATCTCACCAAAACACACAGAAAACAGCTAAGTACAGCTTAACCTGTGTTTCAGGTAAGACAGGGCTCATCTTTTACTCTGCCTTGAAAAATTATGAAGAAAAATTATTAATTCAGCGAAAAAGAATGTATTTGTTTCTTTGAGAATAAATAGAATTGCAATACTTAACCAAAACAAATCCATGCCTTACACAGTACCTGAAACATTGCTTTGGCCTCAGAAACTGGGAAATTCTGCTTTTTTTTCTAAGATCTGCCTCAATACATCAATGAATCAATCAGTCAAGCTGAACAGTACCTCAGCCACTGGCAGCCATGCTGAAACAGAGCCACATGGACTACCTAAGAAGACAGCACAGTGTGAGCCTTTAGGTCCAATGTGACACATCTGTACTATGTCCTCTGGGTGTAACTTACCAAACACACACTATACAGCAACTACATAACTGCAGGATGAAAAGTCAACTCCTAATGCTGTAATATACAAATATTTCCTAGATGCTGCTTTCCAAGACTCATCATTATAATTCATCTCCAGCAAAATGTTCTGATTGCTTGACAAAACTGTACCATTTGTCTCAGTAGGAAAAGGTACTTGCTGAGGCCACCATCAAGGTCACCCCAGTCATGTGCTGGGTAAACTGGCTGCTGACAGTAGCAACTATTATGAAATACAGATGCTGCTCCTTATAAAGTTTTTGGAATTCATTGAGCTGGTCAAATTGGACTGGGATCTTTAACTCAACAGTATTATTAAAAAAAAAACCCAAAACGCCAAAACCAACCAAACCTAAAACCATCTGCTATGACAAGAGTAACCAAGATGAATGCATCTACAGAAATCATGCTTGTACTACATGATGTAAGGTAAAAATGACAAAGTGTTGCTTTCTTTCCATATTCAAATGTCAAAAGACAGGCACATACCCATATTCCCTTCTCTCCGCTGTACCTACATGCACACACACACTCCTCCTGCCTTTATGCTCAGAAAGAGTGGTGAGGATTTAATTTAGAAACCTGATAAATGCAGAACTTACATGGTGGAAGCATTATTTTAGATGCTAAATAGCAGTTAACAAAATTGAAACAATGCAAAGCTGGAAGCTTTTAAACTTGATGACCCCTTGAATCAAGGGGATGAATTAAGAAAACAAAGGGAAGCCACCATGCCCACTAGAGGTTTTTGTCCTGGCTTCTTGCTAGGCTTCTCAGGACCAATCACGTCAAAATAGGAGTCAGCAAACAACTTTGTGATTGCAAGAGCTGGGCTGTAGCATCCAGAGAAGTATTTCTGAAGAAAACAGTATACTGTGTCTAGGAATAATTGAAGTCACACTTTCATTATGGAAAGTTTCTTAAGGAATTACGTGTTCATTCATGCTGGCAGAAAATTGCTTTCTGGATAGAAATGAAACAAGTTCATGAATCTGAGGGAAGAGAAAGAAAAAGGTCAGGTCCTGACATCAATTTTCTTGAAGAAAAATAAACCACAAGAGCCAGCCTGATGGAGGAACCAGGGGCAACAATTCCATAATCTTTTAGACATTTTGGATAATCTCAGCTCGTAAGAACAGATTTAGTTTCCCCGAGAATCATAAACATCTGAAGTCATTGATATTAGTCTGTGGGAAAGCAGAATTAGTTCTAATTCCTTCAGCAGAAGATCTTTTCAGATTGTTAGTCCTGATGATGTCAAGCAGGAAATTTGGAGACCTCGCACAGCTCAGCTCTCAGGTAAAATAAACAAAAAAATAATTCAGATCCCTGATGTTTCTGAAAGGTCCTGGCACAAGAAGATAGGCTATTGCATTTAATACTTAAAAGATGCAGCCCAAAGGTCTACACTTCAGGTTCCCCTACATTGGAATCAAAAGCAGTAACTGCACAAGAATGATATTAATGAGGTACCTCAAAATCTGAAAATAAGTGGGGAGTTTCAGAAAATCTCTGGTTAGCCTGTATCAAAATGCCATTCAACTTCCTCACTACAATTTCTAACAGCAGGACAGGTCCACCCAATGCTCACGTGGTAAGTAAATGGTTTGGGAGCAGAACTCCACTGAACAGGAGACATGGCTCATCTGCTTCTAGACAGTTCTTGACACACAGGCATCAAAACTGCAATTTTGCCACTGAACCAGTTATCACCAATTCTTAGTATGTCACTTAAAATCTCTCTTTTTCAATTCCCCCTCTGGTAAACTGTTTTTCACTACTGAATTTTCAACAACAAATAAAAGCAAGTATGAGGGGAGACCTCATAGCAGTCTACAGCTTCCTCATGAGTGGAATTGGAGGGGCAGGCACCGAACTCTTCTCTCTGGTGCCCAGTGACAGGACCCAAGGGAATTGCATGATGTAGTGTCAGGGGAGGTTTAGGTTAGATACTGGAAGGTTCTACACCCAAAGGGTTGTTAGGTGGTGGAACAGGCTCCCCAGGGAAGTGAGTGGACACAGCACCAACCCTAACAGCATTCAAGAAGCATTTGAACAATGCTCTCAGGCACATGGTGTGATTCTTAGGATGGTCCTGTGCAGGGCCAGGATTTGGACTTCTATGATCCTTGTGGGTCCCTTCCGACTCAGGATATTCTAGTAATACAGCAGTCTGTAGCACTTACACATATATATATATACTAAATAATTAAATAAGTCATATACAAAGCATGAGAAAGTTCCTGAGAGGGGTTGGCTGCTGAAAATAGATGTTATTTTGCCTGTAGCTAGAAAGACATGCACAGAACTCCCTGACTTTACATTCAGAGACTTCAGAAATCCTCCGCAGGGTTTTGTATCCTGAGGAGTTAGTTTGAATTCAGGAAATTCCCTGATGGAAAATTTCTGAAAACGTAACACACCACCATTATTTCCCCATCTCTGACATTCCTAGAGCTCCTCTAAGTTCTTACTGATGAAGAGCAAGTGTAACCTGAGAAGAGCTCCAGCACTAACAGCAAGGGCCGGCAGCACTTTCCCCAGCAGAGCGTTATCACCGAAGGCAGAGCAGCCTGGCAGCACAAGGCACAAGCGAGATAAGCGCTGGGTTTCTCTCTCAGACCACCACCTCATCAGACTGAAACCACTTGCACAGACGAAAGAGAATCAGAGCATCCCACCCAGAACCACATGAAACACATCAAGAGGCACAGCTCCTCCACAAGGATGACAGCTGAGATGAAGGATCTTTGGCATCTGTTTTTCCTATCGTGCACAGCAGGAGCTCTGTTCGAAGAACTGCGCAAAGACACCCATGCACTGTGCCTGGACTGCTGCCATACTGACCCTGCAAATCACTGATGATAAAGGAGCAGAGTACAGCATTGCTCAAATTACAGACTTGCCCAGTTTCCCCACTAGATCAACACACTATCACCACCTGGCAGGCTTTCTCGTGAAGGAAGTGCCATCCCAGCTCACACCAGCTACACGGAACTTCACCTTCCAGCTTGCTCTCCCTGATAACTAAAGCCATCCACATCTACACCCTAGAGCTGGAAAGGAAGAGTCACCCAGGAGCCTAACAGAAGCCGTGGCTTAGTCCTCCTGGAGACTGTGGGGCCAGAGGCAGACTGCAGTAAATGCTGCCTTACCCAGAGCACCCTCAAACCATGATTCTTGCAGCCCAAAAGCTGCAGTGTGGCCAATGTTTTGGCCAGTTCTTTCTTTTCAATTTGTGTTTTGTGGAGAGGCATCAAAATACCTTGGAAGTGTTCACTGGCCAATGCCAGCAACTGCCACAGAAACAGTATGTTCATAAATGAGGAAGGATGCAAACACCAAAGTCTCTCAGCCTTCAAGTTATAGTCAAATTCAAAATGTGTTTAGAAATTCTGTGTTAAGCAATCAAAATCGAAAAACCCAGAACACTGTAGGTCTCCTAGCAGCAAGACTGGCTTTTGTAGTTTGGAGGCAGCAGGGACTTGATCCCATGGAGTTTCACTCTTGCTTGTTGCTGCCTCTGGAAGGATTACATTTTTCAGAGAGCTGGAGAGCCTCTGTGCCTCTGTGGGAACCCCTAAGGGGAAAAGCAGGGTCTCCTCAGAACTGACAGGAAAATTTAAGACTTCCTCGAAGAAGAAAAGAAGCAAGGCAGAAGAAATCCGAGGGAAGAGGTGGGAGTATTCCCAAGAATCATAATTGCAGTTTTGTAAGTTAGGCTGGCTGGGTGCCCAGAACGGGTAAATGGCCCCAAACCAGATAACTGACAAGCACAGCCCTGAAGCAAATCAAAATGACCTTTAACTTTTCAAAAATCTATAAATTTCTCCTCATATCTACTGTTATCATTTGTGCAAATTAATGAACCTGTGCTTTTAGATACTGATGAAGTTTGATATTTATTTATTCATGATTATCTATAACCATGAGGTTTAGACACATAACTGTCAGTAAAAGCAAATAGGAAATAAATTTTGCTTAAATTTTTTCAATCCTTTATTTAAAATATACTTACAATACATGACCAGGCAGTTGCATGTGCACAATGCATAATATGCAGTATTCATATGTGCATTCTGCATGGATAATTTACCCAATAAATTTCCAAGGTTTTGCCCATCATAAGAGCTTTAACCTCACTTTTGTCTGTAATGTTCTTTTTTAAAATGCTTTACTAACAAGTCAGTCAATTACCTTTCTGTCATGACAACTTTAAACTCAGTTTCATCCCTCTGTCACACTGACCTAACATTGTTCTTTTGCAGCAGAATTCCTGAATTCAACACTTGTGAAGAATAGAAGTGTTCACAAAACTACAAAACAGAACCTCCTGGCACAGCTTCAGGAGCTTCACTTTAAAGACTCTTGGTCCAAGGTTTTACATGATGGGGAAACTTTCACAGGCATTTCTAGAAACCTCTGGAGGTAGATATCAGGCATCCTCCTTGACATCCTCTGTGGTAGACAGAAGATGAAACACTGAAATTATATTTCTCTGTTATTTGATTTGCACAGGTTTTTCCTGCCTGGGAAGAGTTAATCTGAATAGTTTTCTTTCTTTAGTGGGAACTGTGCATCCCCTGATCATATGGAAATACAGGATTGTAAAACACAGCGTCCCTCAGGTTAACTGAGAGAAGGGGCAGGAGGCACATAAAACAGGAGCCCCTGAGTAGCTGTGCACTATATCCTTCCTCATCTCTCAGATCAGCACTGTATCCAGTCATGTATCTAACACCCTTTATCCCTCTCTGCTGTGTTGCTTTTATCCAACAGCACCCCTGAAGCAGAACTCCACTGATGCTCAGAACAGCTTTTGCTAAGGACATGTGAAACCATGCACGAGCTGAAGAGGCCATCAATAATACCTGGAAAAGAAACACAGGGGCACTGGGGGAAGCCTGACACTCTTCCAGTCTGACCTACCCATAGCTGCTACTATACAACATTAAAGAAACTGAAGTATTAGAGCTTCTACTTTCCCATTCACACTTATATCTAAAAGGTCATGAGCATTGTTGGCTACAATCTACCCAAAATCGTATTTGCCACCTGATTTTAATAAGTTTATTTTTCTTAATGATCATTATGTATCAGGAGAGAATAGGCAGTTCCTTGGGATCCAGTTCATTTCTCTTTGGGCCTCTGTAATATGCTGGTTTCTCAGACCTTGATGCCAGCTCCCCATATGCCCAGAATCATATAAATAACAATTTTATCTAATCTGCATCTTTCTTAATAAAAGAAAGCCCATTTCTCTCCTAGCATTATGTCACTATTCATCTCTGAAGTCCCCCCTGGAGCTTCATCCAGTTCATACCAGAGTACAAAAATGACTGGAGCACAGCAGTCTTTTGGTTGCCTTCATTCAAATCCCTTACTATCTTTCGCTGTTATCCCTCTTTCCCACAAACCCTATTTGATGCCTACTAACACAATGCACAGCACACTGGCTCAAGACTCACTGTTTATGCTACTCTGGACACGTCTCTTTCCC
>NW_008651989.1:44074-67811 GCF_000695815.1 Acanthisitta chloris
CTTTATTTATTCTTCTGACTTGTGCCAAACACTGAAGTCACAGTCTGAGTTTCCAGTTTACTCATATCCCTAGCTCTTTTTCCTATTCTTATTGCCATTCCTTACAAGCATTGTCAGGTTTGAATAACTCAGTCTTTTTCATACCTGCCATGTATTTACATAATGGACAACTGTGGTGTATTTTCCTTTGCCCCCTTCTTACTAAAACCTGCCAGTTCACAATGCTCAATTCTTGTGCATTTGCATATCATCTAGGATAATCTGGACCTCACAGTGATGTGGGGGTTAAATCTGAAGCTTATTTTGGCTCTGTTGTGATTCTCACTCCTAGCAGCCAACTTGCCTCTTTCAAAAAGTCATTTTTCAACAAAACCCACAGGCTTTAAGACTCTTATTCATCCCCAAAATACATGCAGATGAACAGGCTCCAGCCAGCTCTCACTTGCCATGAAGCCAACATGCTAATAGGGCTCTATCTTTGCTTTCGAAAATTTAACAGGCTAATTAATTTAACAGCCCAGACTTCCCTTTGGTCAGCTTCAATTCCCTTCCTAGAAAGATTTCCCTGTCTCTTTACAATACCTTGAAACCGGTTTTCACTATCTCAAACTGTTACTGTTCTTGGCAGTCTGTTTCAGGATTTTCCCATGTATTGACCTTTTCCATCACCAAGACAAGCCAGATGCTATTGGGAGAAAAGAAGATAAAAATAAGGACAGAGAGATCCCTTTAGCAATTCTCCAGTACCTCCAAAACCTGGCAAACAGGGCATTATCCTTTGGGCAGTGACGCCCTCAGAAAAGCTACAGGGACACAACTCAGCATGCTGCATGTCTAATCTCTGTACCATGGGGCAAGGACAAAATTTCTGACCCTTGTTTAAGATGGGTCAATCAAGTTTAAAAGCCTTGGCTTGGGTGAAAAAGTCTGCAGTGCATTTGCCTCTTCTCCAGCCTCCCTTTTCTAGTAACAGCAAAATCTTTTGTGCAACTCGACCACTTTTCTCCACAACTTTGTTTCTTCTTCTTTAAAGGAAGCACTGGAGGGCAGGGATGGTCTCTTTCTACACATTAGTACAGTGCTTGACACGATGCTGCTAGCAGGCTATGGCATTTCATGTTCAATGTAAGAACTTGTTAGAAATTGAGTGAAGTGCTCACAAGTTGCAGTTCCTCTCTAAATGTGCTCTCTCCTTCATTGACAACATCCAGAAAGTTCATGCAGGAAGGTTTTAGACAGTAGGAATCAAGTTTATCCCCTCTGTAATAAAACTGACTGTAGTCATTTCAAATTACAGACACAGTGAAATATCTGTGGCACACTTGAAGATCAGTGAAGTCAAGAGAAACTGAAGTCCACAAGAAGCTGCTACTTATTTCTACTTCTAAATGGAAACAGGATTCTTTGAAAAATCTGCCCCAACTTGGAGTGACACAGAACAGCACAGAGATGAGAGGACAGAGCTCTAGTGGCCACTGTCACCAGATGATGTCATCCACAATGGTATGGATTTATACACCAGCATACTTGTATGTAGGTTAACAAAAACATTGAGATGCCTTTCAAAGGCAATTAACAAGAGCCTTTTTTTCTTGCCATAATTGCACAAGGTCAAGAAACAAAGAGGATTTTTTACCATGCTGATCACCTTCTTAATTTTTGCACAGATTCTCATATTTGTAGATTTTTCTCCTAGTACAGGGCATCCTGTTTGATTGCAAATAGAATAAACTTACACATGCTTAGAGGTATTTGGCATTGTAAGCTATTTGTCCATTAGGAAATACAAACCATGTTTTACCAAATTCAGGGTGCTATGAAAGAACCTGGGAGTTAGCTATGCACACTGAAGTCAACCATCTTAACACACTCTGTTCTCTTCTGCACAAAAGACTCTTAGTGATTTGGGAGATCAGTTTGGAGAAAAACACATCAGAGCCTCATCTTAAGCCTGACAATACTGTATCTTTTTCTGTATTACTATCTAAAAAATTCAAGGCAAAATTTTTCATGCTTAATTTCAGTCCAAGACCAATTTATAAATTTGTTTTCTGCTTTATCCACTTTGGCTGGTTTTTGTTGACATTGAATTCAGAGTTAAGAAGGAGGGCACCACAGCCACTTTAAACTAGCAGCTGTTTGACCTGGCACATTTTAAGAACCTGAGGTGCTTCTAACCATGCCCTCACAAATTGCAGGGACTGAAGACATTTTGGGGAAAGTCTGATTCTTGAAGCAATTTCTATGATATTGAAAAAGCCTCAGCCAAACATCTGTTACCACAGCAGTTTTCAACCTCTTAACTTGGTTTCCAAATCACATTTTTGGGGTCTTTCAGGAAACAGCAGGTATTCCTGAAATGACAGATCTCTGAGGGAAAATAAAAAAAATCCAACAAGCACCATGTCAGATGCATATCATTTGTGAGTTAGAGAGGAGAGTGAGCTCTCAGTGCTGAGGGCTTTCTGTCCAGATGATGGTTGTCAGACTACTCTTCCAGAAGAGAGGGCAGGACCTCCATCGTTTATATTCCCTGGAAGAAAATCCTGCTTGCTCATCTACGCAGGCTGTGCCAACTGACGGCCAAGGGCAGGATTGGGCAAGTAGGACAGAGTGGCTCCCTGCCTGCAGCAGGGACCATCTCCCACGGCTGATTTCTGAGCTTCAGTACAGTGAATGATTTTAGAAACAGATGCCAGTAAGTCCAGGAGTACTTGAACTTTCTGAACCAACTCACCAATGCATACTTGAGTAAGAACAGAAAGGGTGAGCTGTTCCAGATTATGAAGTTCCAAAGCAGCCCTGGATGGGGCAGGCCTACCGTCTGACAGTCATAAGACATTTTATTCACAGTTCCCCTCCCAAGAGATCCTCAGCATTTAATTCACTTCATCAAGCCATGCATTTAAGAAGGAGCAGAGGGAACAGCACATCGATCTAAATAAATCTCATATTTAGTTGAAATTTAGCAGCAACTCCACTCTCAGTCCCCAAGGAGGAAAAATCAGCATAGACTGTCATTCGCAAAAGAAACAAATCTGTAGAATAATAATAGTGGTTTCCACCTAATCTACCAACACCAGTAGAGTTTTGCCTAGAGCTTGTGTGCTTTCTTACATGGAAGCGTCATGGCTACACTCCAAGCTCCCCCTTCCACAGGAGCTATACAGAGAGGCTCCCACAGCCAACAATAACCTCCTAATCTACCAACACCAGTAGAGTTTTGCCTAGAGCTTGTGTGCTTTCTTACATGGAAGCGTCATGGCTACACTCCAAGCTCCCACTTCCACAGGAGCTATACAGAGAGGTTCCCACAGCCAACAATACCTTGGGGTTTTGAAGGAAAGCGGCAAGACTTCTCCATTATTTCAAAAAACACTCACTTCTCTTCAAGGGAAGGCACAAAGGAGAGAGGTTCCCATGCAAAGTAACATGGGTGAGGCTGGGCTGGAAGCCCAATTGAAGCCACATCTTATATCACTTCCTGAAACCTGTTCAAACCCTGCTGAATCTTGCCCCTCTAAATCTTTGTGCAAGGCATGGGGCTTTGACTTCACTCTAATTTAATGAGAGGCTTAATGTCTAAATGTTTTGAGCATTGCTTGGGGAATAGCAGAGAAAGCCTGGCAGCAAGAAGTTGAGAAAAAGGAAGGAAAAAAATTAAGCCTCTGACCCTTTGAGAAATCAGGGAACCAAAAAGCATCCTACTGATTCTGCAAAATTTAAGGGACTTCTATCAACAGGGATCAAAACTTGGCTCCTAAAACTCATGGATAATCCCCAAAATAAAGCTCTGGCTGCTTCCCACCAAATGCATCAATTTCTGCCTAGATCACATAGAACTGACATGCTCATAATGGAAGCCATAATTAATAGTGTTTCAACAAAACAATGCATGGGAATTCAGCCATGTCTCTCTGCTCGACTGAAAGGGAAGTTCTACAGCTAAAAATCCCAGCCTTCCTCTAGGGGAGAACAGAACAATGAATCTTGCTGCAGAGTGACATATTCCAGGCAATTACAAGAGCTTCAGACCTCAAAGCCACACTCTGAGCATGACTGGAACATAAATAGATTAGCAACTGCTAAGGATTGCTCTTCCTCCGGATTCACAAAGCATGTTCCCACTTTGCCTTTGTAGCCTCTACTGATGCACAACCATTCCTTTAACAAGAAAAGCCATTTCACATTTTTATAAATATCCCAAATGCTTCTTGTTACCCTTAGTTACCCTTTATCCCTCTGTTCCCTACAGTGCTGCTGACTAAACGGAGTCATGTTTTTCCAGCATCTTACTGTCTTGCCTTAAGCAGTGTAAACCCCATACCACTTCCTTCACTTACACCACCCTCCAGGCAGGTAGGGGAAAGATAGGACTTGTTTTGCCCTGAAGCCCTGGCCAAAACCACCCCTCTCTGATTAGCAGTCTTCAGAGGAAAACGGATGTGGCAAGCACTGATTCCGGGTTCTGCAGTAAATTCTGCGAACACTAAACAGTAAACTGCTGCTTTACAAAGCAAGTTAGCATCTTTAAGTCTGTTGTACTGAATGGCAAAGTGTCAGAGCAGCACAGAACTGCCAAGCTATTTGCAGAAGGCCACCCAGCAATTTGTTGCCAGGGCTACAAGTAAAACCCAGATGTCTCTATCACAGCTCTACAGGCACCCTTGCCTTTCTATCTAAAACTATCTGCCCCAGTGTCCTGTCCCACCTTCCAACCCCTCTGCCCCCCAAAAAAATCCAACCCCCAAACCCATCAAAAACCCTCCACCAAACCTCCATTCCCATCAGAGCAGGCTGCACTAGAGTCCAAAGGAACACTGCAGTCCTTCACACTGTCTACCACCTAGTGTGGGCCGCTCACTACTCAGCATGCCCACTTCTCTGCGTCTCTGCTCCGAGCACAAGAGTAAATGCACTTTGTGGGACTGGGTATCCAGCCTGAAGGTTGTTAATGCCAGTGAGGAATTAACTGCCTACAAATAACCACCACAATGCTCTGCTTTTGCAAATCTTTGAAGCCTTCAAAAACTATGTAGGCACTGCTGCTTTGTACAGATCTAATCTGAGGGTGCTTATATAATTCTGAAGACTTAATTCACGGAACTTGCAAACTCATACTCTGAACTGCTAAACACCTGCTGTTCCTACTGACCTTTAAGATTAGTGCAGGTACAGAGGCTCCACAAGTCACGTATTTAACATGAGAGATGCAAGTCATGACGTCCTGTACAGGACAAATGTCAACAGTATCTCAAACACACAACCACTTTCCTGTCAAATCAGTCACAAGGACATGATATGGCATCTAAGTTAATAGTGGGAAAACAAAACATACCCAGCTATCACAAAGCTTATAGAAATATTTGAGCTCATTCAAATAATTTTATGGGGCTTGTTCTGACACCAAGAGCTCTAAAGTTGGATTTAGAATGTAGCTGAAAAACAAGCACACGAATCATCGCTGCTTGGTTTTGTGCCTGCCCTGCAAAAGTTCACCATTTAAACACAATTTGCTTCAAGAACAAAGAAAAATCCTCTCTGCATAAATTGTAACCTGTGTTGTCCAAGTGGCAGTGTAGTGCCTAGTTCAGTAAGGCTTTTGTCCCACTGCCAAACTACAAAAACTTGTAATAGCACTAGATTTCTGTATAGGATAGTGTTCAGCCTTTTTAAAATGGATACTCCTTTTGGCAGCACTGAAAAGGGTAAAAACTTCCAACAGTGACAAAAATTGGAAATGTGCTGCTTTTCAACGGTAATCACATAATAAAACCTAGTCCCTTTGCATTCTCTACAGCAATAATATTAATAACAACAATTGTCTCTCTTCTGCAGTGGGGGTGGTGGCAGAAGAGCATATACCATTGCTTAGGATATTCTTCAATTACCCAAGTAAAATGTATCCATATTCTGATATCTAAAGCTCAATAAATTGTTCTAGTAAAGTCAACTTAAAGAAACTTGCCACAGCCAAGGCACCCTGCACCTTGCATTCTGGAAAGCTCAACACTGCTCAAGTCACTTTAGCTCCCTCTTTTTGCTCCTGTATACAGCTGCATTAAAACAAGTATTTTTAAGCAGTGCTGGAGTGGAACAGAGGCCACTCATTCATAAGGAGTCACCTTAGTTTATAGTAGATATTTCTGAAATTATTTCTACTGGTCAGAAGATGGTTATTTAATAGCCCACTAATTGAATTAGTCTCCTGTTTTGCTTTTTAAGCTCTACTCTCTGAATAAAAACGGTTAAAAGAAACAGTTCAAGCATGTTCCAGTGTAGCTACCACATTAAGACACAGTCAATTGCATGCATTAATCTTTAATTAACAGCATCGGAGGAACTATAATCTAGTAGCTAGAATACTGGACTAGATACAGAAAACCTTCATTCTAATCCCAGATCAGTCATTGATTTGCTATGCATCTCCCAGGAGAGGGGGAAGAGAAACACCCATCTAAGCTCTTGAAACGAGAGACTTTTATCTTTTGTCTGCTTTGCCATTTCTTTTTGTGGTAGTTGGAGCAGGGGCACTCTCTATATGAGCAAACCTCCACCCTGGCTCTGCAGCATTGGGTGAGCAGCCCAACTGCTAAATGCAATTAACAGCAACATCAACAGAATCTGACCTATCTCAAGACAGTTTTAAATTTTTAGCATTTCTGTAACACTGTCAGAAACCTTACAGATAAAAGAGGCAGCTTGTAGCAAGGGATAATAAAAGCACACAAATTACTTCCAACAAAAACATTACAGCCCACCTTGGAGCAGCCTTCCTCACTCCCATGATTGCTATGCAATCCCCAGGCTGATGACATATGAACCTGAGGTTTTGTTGGCTTTTTTTTTTCCACACATCCAACTTTACATATTGACTAGCCTCTTCAAAATGGATATTCCCCAGTAAATGACAGCATGAAGCAGCCAAAACAGAGCTTATGCTTCTCTGTCATTAAGCCCTGTCACCTCCCATTCAACCTGCCTTAGATGAGTACCCATTCTTGTCTCTTCTGCATTCCCCAAATCCCATCTATGACAAATCTTACTGCTTTCCCTTTACAACCACAACATCTCTGAAATCAGATAATGAAATTTCTGTTTCACATCCTTATCTCTAACTTTCTCAGAGGCCCCTAGGCTTGTATTCTCTTCCTCACACAAAATACTATCACCACCCTTACTCTCTCACTTGGGATACATACCTTTATTTCTCCAAGCAGATTTCTGATTCAATCAGCATTTGCAAACCAAAAAGGCAAATATGTTCTATTTAGAATAATTTTGCATAACACATGCTATCCAACTGCCTAAGCTTTTATCTCCCCTTTGTCAACATGAAACTTTGTTCTCTATTTGTTCCACACCCACCATTTTCTGAATACACATAATCACTTACTCAAATGTGTGGCTGGAAAAGAACATGATTTTGTGGCCTATTTCCAGATGGTTCTGCTACCCCCCAGAAACCTCTCAATAAAATCCCCTTTCCATTCACCAGCAGAGAGGCAGGAACACACAGCTCAGTAGAAGGGCTAAGGTTTAAGCACGGCAGTTCCCTGGCTCTCAAGGAGTGGCTTATCACTGTTCACATCGCAGGACAACAAAAACTTCTACTCCTCATGCAACCAGCTTGCCCCAGGCTCATCTCTGCTTCAGATATTTGGCTCTCCTTCCCCATGCTAGATAAAACACTCCCCAGAGGAAAAAGTTGTTAGCAAGCATTCAGTCCCCTTTGATCTCTGAAGCAGCTGGTGCACAGCTGCTCCCCATCACTTCTGCAGCTCTCAGGAACCTTTTGCATTTTCCTGTCCTCCCTCAGAGGCAGGCACAAAGGGCAAGAGCACCACCAGCAACCATCTTTCATTCTCAGGCAAAAACTTTCATCTCCATCTCATGTGCCATGCCCAATTCTTCCCTGAATTACTGCCCACCTGGCCTAGTCCCAGATCTTCCATCCTAACCCATTCCCCAAACATGTGAGCAATACCTTCCTGTTCCTGTTCTCAGCAAGGGTCTCCTCCATGCTTGGGAGTCTCCTGGGGCAATGCAGTACTCCATCTGACCTTACAGATGGCAAGGAACAGACCACTGTTTCCCATCCCAGGGAAAAAATCTTTGCTTAAGTTCACAGTTGTTTGCAGGTGGTAAGAAAGGAGAAATCCTATCCCCAGTTCCTCTTTTGTGCAACCTTGAAGCCCAGCAAGCACAGGAGAGCCTGTCTCCTAAGAGGCAAGTGCACCATTGGACTTTGCTAGAAAAGCACAGGACTGGTTAACACAGTATCCTCTCACCAAGTCTGAGAGTAGACCAACTGCAGTGACTATTAACAGCACAAGGTTTTTCAATTATATCTTGTACAGGTTTAAAGAAAACAAGGGAAACCTAGAAACCAATTCAGCATCTCAAGATACAGGATTCAGAGACAATACTTTAACCCCTTCCTTAGCTGGAAAAGCCATTTGAAGCCACCACCAGAAGACAACTATGGATTGTAGGAAGCAACATATCCAAAGGAGTCTGCCTGCACCGCTGAGCACAGAGAAATGTTTGCAGCCCATTGCCTATGTAGACAGGAGATTAAGGGAACTACTGATCAATCTGATGAGATCACCCTAGAAACCCATAACAGATCAACCTTAATACTCACAGCCTCAGGAGAACTGAGAGCTGAAGTACCACCTTCTCAGCTTGCCTTTCAGAATGGTCTCAGCAAGGCTATCACCTTGTACCCACCAACACTTCTGCAGCAGCTACTCCACTAACAAGCCCAAGGTGCTCTGCAATCAAGTACTCATTAGAAAAATGGCTTCACCTGGTCCTACTGCTGCCAGTTTAGAGCCATGGCCCACAGCTGCTGCACTGCTGCTGGGACTACTCTGGGAAGTGAATCCATGTGTACAGGATCCTTATTTCTGGATAGCTTTATTTTTCCCAGGCAGTATACGTTACACTTGTTCGTGTGCATGCATACACATTGTTGAGGAAAAAGTTTTACTAGAATCTGACAGACAAATGAGCACATTCCCTGGACCTACAGTTTGTAGCTATGAAGCTACAAACTTCAACCAACTTTTCACAAAAATTGATTTTAACTTTGTATTCTAATTTTTGTTTCATGTGTAACTTCCAGGAAAGATCAAGTAAAAACTTGACCCTCTGATCAAGAGGAAAAAGGAAGACACTTCTGGTTACTAGTTTTTGTGAAAGTCCATAATGCCTCAACAGACAGTTTCAAAAGCAGATTTTAGCCAACAAGTAATTTGCATTGATGCATAGTAATGAAACCTAATGCTCAAGTTAGCCATGTTAAGTATTTACTAGTCATGTGTCAAGATAAGAACTTTCCCAGATTCTTTTCTGTTCAATTTGTGATTGTGTGTACATGTGATAAGGTGGCATTTCTGCTCCTCACAACCTCCTAGAAACATCTCATGACAGGATGATTATGAAAAACAGTGTAATGATTTAGAAAACTCTTTGCTGATTCATTAGATTTGTGACACAAACTTGAGCAAAAGGAGGTTATGTTTAGTGGAGGTGTGTGACAAATACCCGTAAGTCATCCAGCATGATTCTCCTCACTGAAAAGAGCCAATGAACAGATGTAAAAAAAATATACAGAGCTCAATTGTTTCCCGTGGTCTTTCTGCTTTTCTGTGCCACTCACTCTGACAGGAGAAGTTTCCACTACAGCAGTGCCCTAAGTTCCACTACCAAACTCTTGCTCCATCAAGTGAACAACTTCAGTTTTAGCACTGCATTTGTACTTTTATGATATGTACCCATGCCTTAAAACAAAACCAAAATCCCCTCTTCCTCTTCCCCATACCACCATCCAACCTTTAATGGATTTCAAGAGGAGTAACCTGGATTCTTTGTAGCTGCCTATGGTCTCAGCATCACTGCTTATTGTTAATGAAACCTGTTTCACATCAACTGCATTGTGTGAGAGCATGTTCACAGCTTTCCTCCCAGAAACATGTCTGCAATAATTTCACATCACAGTGAAATCTTAGCTCCATGAGTTGCCCTATAAGGAAGAACCACAAGCTACTTCTGACAGAAGAAATTAGGTGGGGGTGTGAGTGTGTGTGTGGTCAAGTAAGAAAGCAAGCAGCAGCTTTTTGCACCACTGTCATAAATATACTTCTGATAACCAACTGGGATCTGCAAATCCAGAGCAGGTCAGTAAGCCTTTAGTTTTTCCATGTTCAATGGCTGCTCCTCCCACTGTCACACACCTTCTCCTTACCTTTATTCTCCTCCCCCCAACCAAATCAGGGAAAACACATCTCCCTGTGTATATTTGCTAGTATGTAGGCTGAAATATCTTAAACATGAAGGTTTTACAGATCTTCAGTGTAAAGAAATAAAACACTAAATCCCAAAATGTGCTTTCCTAGCAAACATTTTAGCAAGCAATCTGTAAAACTAGCTTTCAAATTCCAAATTTGCTCCTGGAGAAATGGACCACCTACAGTCAATTCCTGAGCACTTAAACTCTCAAAAATGTAACTTCTTCTTAAAGCTGGAATTGTGAAGTTTTTCAAAAGGCACAGTATGACAGTGATGAAACAAAAATCCATTCCTTCCATTGGCTACAAATAACAAAACCACATGCAGACTCTTAGTACTTAATCTGTTACATGATTACTTTTATAAAAAATATTTTATTAGGTTCTTCTGTGGACGTAGCTTTATGGAGGACAATCATCATGAGTCCCTACAGCCATCTGAAGCCAGTAGTCCAGATTTCTAAAAATGACAAAGTTGTACAAGTTCTCTCCTCCTTTGTGGAAACCATGTTCACTCTCTCTCCAGGAAACAGGGCTGTCTGCAAAGCCATGCACAGTTAAAGTCAGCCAATATGCCAGTTTTGGCTCATCAAAATAGCAACTGCAAGCAAGAAGACAAAGTAATCAACAATTATAATGGAATAGGCAGCAAATTCAAGTATAAAGTTTTGTAAAAAGAAAAAATTAAAGACACACTTTAGTGAAAATTTATTAACAGTTAAAAAAGACTCTCTTCAGCACATGATAAATAAAATGAAAAGAAAATAGTCTATCAGAATACATTCTTAAATGAAATGAGACTGACTACTGTTCCTACCATACTTTTAGACATGGCAAACCTGCAAGTTATAGCAATTAGAAAAAGTTCTAAGTTTTAAGGTAGCAGTTACGAATCTCCCACAGCACCCACTGTCTTTGAGAAAATAGAACATTTAATGAGAACAATTGCTATCAGGGCAAAACAGACATTGAAGGAAGCAACATAGTCAGGCTATGCTTGACACAAATACTTTTACCACCAGAAAGGAAATAGATTATAGGTAATCAAAGCCAGTCATTATCCACTGCTCTTATGCAGAGAATAAAATCCAAGGAAATTTGTTTTCCAGCCCTAGCCTAGGGAGGCTTTCTGCAGGAGATTTGAAAATTTTTGAAAGAACAAGTCATATTCCAGATAAAACAACAGCAATACTGTCACAGGTCACTGCTACAATCATCAGCAACCAGGTGCTTCAAGCATTGTCTCACACGTGGAGCAAGGAGCTTCCTAAACTTGCTACCAGTAGCACTAATGTAGAATACAACAGATTGCACACACATCCATGACACACCAGTATCATGTAGTTTGGTGTTGAATTAGAACTGCAGCTACCCCATGCATCACTGTCCAGTGTCCTGTGTTACAATACTTGATTCAAAAAAACCTCACTATAAAATATTTTACTGTAATGCTGTAATAACCTTGAAGTACACTGATAGTCTTTTTTGGTCTCATAAAGGGATTTCAATTATATTTTCCATCACTAGTTAAAAGTACTAGATCAGACATATTTCAGGGCACCTGATTTCCATAGACAGGGGAAATTTTAAAAATGTAGGAGCTCAATACAGTCACAGTTTCTCAGAAACTCATATAAAAAACAAAGTCATGACCAGAATACAGGGCAGGCATTTTCTGATTTGAAGCATCCATATTGAAGTCCAGCTTCTGGCTCATTTTCTAACTAAAAAAAAGTCTTCATTTTATATATTTTGCTATTTACCTCCAACAGCACTACTGAGAAGTACTTAAAAATTATTTCAAAAAAGTGTTAAAAGTACAAGTGTTCTAGCAATGTGCTCCTGTCAGCCCTTACCATAGCTGCTCCAATAACTGAATTATCTTCTCAGGAATTATAAATCCTGTGATTGTGCACAAAAAAGCTTTGTCCACCACTGTGTTGGGCTCAGGACAGCAATAGGTTGATAAGAAGCTAGATGATTTGTTGTCACTGAAAAAAACCAAAACAACAAAGCAACTAAAATACACATACTTTCAGTATTCTATAGGAAGTCTTAGTAATCAAAACTTGTACCAAACAAGTAGTATCTATGAATATAATCTAAATTAATGCCAAACCAACTAATGACCAAGCAATGTTAATAACAAAAGATCTCATGGTGCTGTGGGTTAAGCCTAGTAAGCACTAAACACCACTACTGCAACACCTAAAACATCCCCATGTTATCAACACTCTTGGTCACAAATCCAAAACACAGCACCACACAAGGTATGATGAAGAAAACTAACTCTATCCCAGCCAAAACCAGTACACATGGGTACCTTTAAAAGCAGGGGTAAGTCATTCAAGACTTAGAACAAATGCTTAACTGCACAACAGATTTCTGAGTTATAGAAATGTATCTGTCTCAATTGTTATTCAGCTGTTCCTTAAAATAAATTGTGGCTTTCCTTACTTAAAATGTATTTAAAGATGAAACAACTTCAAACACTTACAAGCTAACCTGGTTGCAGACAGCCCCCAGCCATTCAAAGAGTTCCTCTGTACTGCAGAACTCCTCCTGCTTTCCTTCCAGGTTGGTACTTCGTAACACTGGACACTGCAAGTTCCTTAATGTGCTGAATGTTACTTTTGGCTTCAGGGCCTTTATTTGGTTTTTTGAAAAGTGTGACATCAATGTTGATCCTTCTGCACCTTAGCAACACAGTACCACAAACAGCTGTTACAAAACTACTGAACAAAAGGAGCATTGAATACATGAAACCTTTGCATATGTATACAAAATTGGAGCATAAAACTTCTTGCACGTTGTCATCTTTGGCAAAAGCCATATAATATTCAGCCTCCTTATCTCCTTGGAAATAAAAATTAGTACAAGATTCAGCAACTCAGTATAGCTCAGTACATTTACTATTAAACTAGCAAGTATAGATTTGCCAATAGAATATTCAAGCAGGATTAACTGGTTAAGTAATAAAATCAACTCATTAGAAAGAGTAACTCAAGAGTATTCCTGAAAAGGAACACAAGAAACAGAGCACGAATGTCATCCCAGAACACCATTTTCCCTGAGTAATGAAAAAGTGAGCAGGTGACTACAGGTTTAAGAACAGATTTATCAGTGATGTCAAGAGGAATTCTAGGATAGTCTGGAGCACAGAGACTTAGAAGAAAGACAGGGTAAAGAAAACATTGATAAGTCTTCAAATGCAGTACAGCTGTAGGACTTAAATGTACCTTGATGGACGTGTGGAAAGTACTAATAAGTGACCCAAACCAGCAGGTAAAATTCTAAAATCCTAACCCAGACTAAAAAATTAACATAACTTGTGGAAAGTACTAATAAGTGATCCAAACCAGCAGGTAAAATTCTAAAATACTAACCCAGACTAAAAAATTAACATAACCTAAGCAAGCATATTGTAAATTCAGAGATATTAACCAACTTGCTTTTGAAGCTGTAAGATAATTGACATGGAATCAATTCTGCTAAACTTCAAATTCCAGACACTGTGTGCTATTTTCACAAAGTCACAACAGGTCTCTAGGAGACCAAGAAACAATACCTTATTCATGAGAAGTATGAAGTGCAGAACAACATTTAAATACCACAGAAAAGGCATGTATGAACAGAGGGCAATCAAGAACAGGATACAGTTCACTGCAGAATACAATACCTAAGACTTGCTACCAGGAAATATGGAATGCCTAAGCTCCATCAGCCATATCTCTCTCATCATGGACAATCATTTGGGGGAGTAGAAAAAGGAGGGTTAAAATTATCGTTTTTAGTCATCCTTCAAAAAAAGGCGGGCCAAGAACCAAAAAGCACAGCTACAAAGCTAGGCAGTGGTTGAATTCTTAATTTAGTATTTTTATATAGATAAATCTAAGTCTGAAGAGTGCCAGAGCAGAACTTAAGCCTGTACTTCCTCTTGGCATTTTTTAGACTAACATGTTCAAAGAATATATAATATTGACCTAGAATTCTTAGTAAAATATGAAAAAACCCCATACATTTTACATGCCTGCTGCAAGGGAGCCTCAGCTAGAGCCCTAACTTCAGGAAATCTCAAAGACTACAGTCAGAACTCCAACAGAATGATTCCTCTAGCTACAGCATAGCTTTCCATGTCAACAACAACCAGGCACATTGTCAAAGCTTTCTGGATGCCAGTGAATTTCATTCAATAAACATGTAAAGCTGTCACAAAAATTACAGCAATGGAAAAGAAAAGATTGTTTTGCCTCTGTCATTAAAGATGTGAGACATTCCATATTCCCTTTTTCTGATCCTCTTGGTGCCAAAACCACTAAGTGGGAAAAACAGGTATGAAAACAAAAAATCCTGCAGCGCTGGCCACAGCAAGAAACACCAGTTACCAGCAGGAAGGCTGAAAGTAGAATGCTCACAGAGGACATGGATTCTCTTCACAAAATACAGCCCTGTTTTCCCCTTCCAGCAGAATCTACAGTGTCTCATGTCTATTAATAAAAATCTATAGAAGTTTTATTTTTGTCAGTACTAAGGCACTAATAGTCTTTCACGTGTTATGAGCAGAAGACTTTTGCACAGAAAGACATTCAGATTTAACTCCATATTCAGGAAATGATTGACCTGACCTGTTTGGGGGATGTAAGAAAGTGAGGAAAAGAAACGGTGTCCTTCCTGAATGCTAACATGGTCAGCAACAAACATAAGAAACATACCAGCCCTAGAGGCATTTTCCTCTCTGCCCAGGGTCAGTAAATCCAAGCAAGCTGAACAAGAAAATCTGCTACCTTAGTTGGATTCATGTCACCATTTATGGTAGCAACAGCCTTCACTGTGACTCTTTCCAAAAGACTACAAGGATGGGAATTGCAAGCCTTTAAACAATTTCTGTATGACAAACAAGGAAGGATCCTTGTCATATGATTAGTACTTAAAAGGTGTGAGGGGGAACATGAAGGACTAAAGTGAAACATGGGACACTCCTAAAGGAGCTTGTAAAGCAGCTTTCATTTCTCAGATCAGTTAACCTCCTCTGAAACTTGGTCATAAGAGCCAGGAAAAATGAGTACTGTAAAGAGCAGATGGGAAAGCATTCTCAGGGACCTTTCTAATATCCCTCCTCACTAGTGTGGAGGCTCAAAGCAGAGCAACACTAAAAGCTACACTAAAAGCTACACATCTGTGATGAGGAAAACCTGTTTTGACAGTACAAACTCTAGCACTTTTCATCAATTCTATGCAAATATTATATATCCCTACATACAGCCTGTTCTGAGGTAATGCAAACAACTGAGGACTTGGAAAAATGACCTCCAAAGGAAAAACAAGACAAGTCCCAGGGGGAAAATATGTTATTAGAAAACAGTAGATAAACAAATACTAGAAGATGATTTTAAACAATACAGTTTCTTATAACAACTTCTTACTTGGCTCCAAACTCAGACAAGTGCTTGAGAATAAAGTGATAAAACAGCAGACTGTGTATGTATCGGAGCACATGGCACACGACACAAATAGGGAATCTGTATGTGTTCTATAGCTACTGATGAAATTAAAGTTCCCCATCTCGAGTATGTAACCAGATATGTAACTTAATGTGTATTAGTTATAAAACCTCACAAAATGCATATTAATAATGGTTATGTATGTCACAAATTTGTAAAGAAGAGGCAGCATCATCAAATAGGCAAAGTGATGCCAGAAAGCCTGGGCAACATAGAGAAAAGGAAATGAAGCAACTAATCTATCTCCTATGAATCACTGTTGTGTTCCTGAACTGAAATGTTCTGCTATGTAGGAAGTACCACACACCTCCCAAACAAATAAACAAAATACACAAAAAGTTTCACCCAAACACATTTTAATCTAATTTTTCCCTCCATTAAAACTGCATTTGTACAATCACTACAGAAGAACAGTAAACTAAAAATATTTGGACTTTATGTCAGTTAAATTCTAGCTTTACATTTACTTATTACCTGTACTATACCAAGCCATTAGGAAGTCAAATTCTAAAGGTTTCTTTTCTTTCAAGGCCCAAAGCACTCTGCTGTGTTTCTTGCTCTCAGGGTGAAAGCCAGCATCAGTCAAGTCAATAGTGATAACTGCAGAAAACATACAAAAGCAATTGATACTCAACTGGAATAAATTTTAATAATAAACTCAATAAGAAATAGAAGAACACGAAAAACACAAAGAACATTAACCTTCCTCTTCACATATACAGCATCTTGAAAGAACATGAAAAACACAAAGAACATCGACCTTCCTCTTCACATATACAGCATCTTTACAAAGGTTTTGACTATGCAAATACAACTCCACATTATGTAAATAAATATTCACCTCCTGCTGTCCTTATTTGGATATATTTGGAACAGCCTTCTAGGGACAGGAGGGACAGATTCCATTTGAAGTGGCACTGGCAGAGGTCCCTAAGCATGAAAAACACAAAGAACATCGACCTTCCTCTTCACATATACAGCATCTTTACAAAGGTTTTGACTATGCAAATACAACTCCACATTATGTAAATAAATATTCACCTCCTGCTGTCCTTATTTGGATATATTTGGAACAGCCTTCTAGGGACAGGAGGGACAGATTCCATTTGAAGTGGCACTGGCAGAGGTCCCTAAGCAGTGCCTTACAAATATCTTGCTAACTAGGTAAGCTACTAGCAGTAAAAATGCGCTAGAATTTCTAACAACCAAAGCTGTGACACTTTCTCAGCAGGGCTTTTTTTTTCCTAGGTGGTTAAAAGTTACATTTATTTTTCAACTGATACATTTTAACTGACAAACTAAATGGTAATACAATATCCCATTTTGCCAAAATACTATAGATAACAAGTTTCCCCTTCTGAAGTATTTAGGTAACTACCTATCAACCGCTGCAAGTTCCAATACATTTGAGACAGCATAGTGTTCATGTTGGGGCTTTTTTATTTACTAAAATGACAAATTATCAAAGAGCCTCCCTCAAGATATCTCCTCTGCAGCTGTTAAAAAATCACAACATTTTCCCAGTACTTGGTATATGGAGATTCTCATTTTAAATGTGTCAATGTAGTACAATTCTCCCTTTCAAGCAAGCAGTCTTGGGTGAGGCTCTTCACAGGATTGTTTTTTTCTGGTATAGTGTACAAATTGGAAGCACGACCTTAATTAGCTGAGTATTTTCTGATTTCAATCAAAAGGCATAGATACTATGCACAGCATGCAAAAATTCTTGAGTCCTACATCATTTCAGTATAAACAACAAAATGAAAAACCCAGAAATTAAAAATTATAAAGAGTACTGAAAAGATCACATATTTGTTTCCTTATAGCTGCTTTATTATTAGGGGAAAAAAAGGTACTTTTGCTCTTCAGGCTGTCCTTGTTTTGCATCTGGAAAAATATGACCTAGACAGTAACTAATTTTAAGAAAAGCAAAGTTTCAACATTGCTGGTTCAACAGCCTAACAAGGTGCTTCACAGACAGAACTGAAAATAAGCACTGTTAACAAAAATAATACTTACTATATCTCATTGCTTTTTTGCCAGAATACCGAGAAGGGTGACCCTGCAGTCCAAGTTCCTCATAAGTATCCTTATCCACTGATAGAATTAACTTTCCTATAAACAAAACAAACTTTAATAGAAATAATCTTGTACTTGGTTGCCTTTGAAGTCTTCTGAGAACCATATACCTCTTACAATGCTAGCTTTGGATCAATGGCATTACTAACGTAATGCAGACTCCTTAGTTCCAGTTAAATGGATTACCATGTTAATCCTTACAAAAAAGGTTATAACTCATAAAATCACAGAATATTCAGAGCTGGAGGTGACCCAAAAGGATCATCAAGTCCAACTCCTGGCCCTGCATAGGACCATCCCAAGAATCACACCACATGCCTGAGAGTGATGTCTTGAACTCTGTCACGGTTGATGCTGTGATCATTTCCCTGGGGAGCTGTTCCACTGCCTAAACACTCTCTGGGTGAAGCACCTTTTTCTAATATCTAACCTAAACCTCCCCTGACACATCCTCAGGCCATTCCCTCAGGTCCTGTCACTAGGTTCCCAGAAAAAAGAGATTGGTGCCTGCCCCCTTGCTTCCCCTCATGAGGAAGCTGTAAACTGCTATAAGGTCTTCCCTCAGACTCCTCTTCCCAAGGCTGAACAAGCCAAGTGACATTAGCTGCTCCTTGTATGGCTTCCCCTCTAAGCCCTTCACCATCTTCATTGTCCTCCTTTGGATGCTCTCTAACAGCTTTATATCTCTCTTATATTGTGGTGTCCAAAACTGCATACAGCACTTGGAGTGAGGCCACACCAGTGCAGAGCAGAGTGGGATAATCACCTTCCTCGACCAGCTGGCAATGCTTTGTGTGATGTACCCGGGGACACAGTTGGCCCTCCTGGCTGCCAGGGCACACTGCTGACTCATATTCAACTTGCCATCAACAAGGACCCCCAGGTCCCTTTCTGCAGTACTGCTTTCCAGCATCTCATTCCACAGCCAGGGTTGCCCCATCTCAGGTGCAGAATCCAGCACTTGCTCTTGTTCAGCTTCGTACAGTTGGTGATTGCCCACCCCTCTAATTTAACAAGATCTCTTTGCAGGTCCTCTCTGCTTTCAAGGGAGTCAACAGCTCGTCCCAATTTTATATCATCTGCAAACATAATTAGCAGCCCTTCAAGTCCTTTATGAAGCTGTTGAAGAGCACTGGGCCTAGGATGGAGCCCTGCAGAACCCACTAGTGACCTGTTGCCAGCCTGATGTACTCCCATTTGCTATAACCCTTTGTGCCCAACCCCTGAGCCAGCTGCTCACCCATCGCACAATGTGTTTATCCAGCTGTGTGATGGACATTTTGCTCAGAAGGATACTGTGAGAGACTGCATGAAAAGTTTTGCTGAAATCCAAAAAGATTACATCAACTGGCTTCCCTTGATCAACTATGTGAGTTACCTTGTCATAAAAGGAAATCAGATTTGACAAGCAGGACTTACCCCTCGTGAAGCCATGTTGGCTGTGACCAATGACTGCCTTGTACTTCGGGTATTCTTCAATACCTCCCAGAATAATCTTTTCCATGGACTTACCAGGCACTGAAGTGAGACTAACAGGCCTATAGTTACCAGGGTCATCCTTCTTGCCCTTTCTGAAAACTGGCACAACATTATCCAGCTTCCAGTCAACTGGGGCCTCGCCAGATTCCCAAGACTGTTCAAAAATCATTGAGAGAGGCCTCACAATGACATCAGCCAGCTCTTTAAGTATTCTTGGATGAATACCATCAGGCCCCATAGATTTACAGGGATCCAGCTGGAGCAGCAGATCTCAATTACTCTTTTTTTATCACAGGTCTTATGAACTAGAATAAGAAAAGTGTAATATTATTCCTGAGATAGTCATCTTTTTTTTACAGTACTACTCAGTTCATTGTCTCAATCTTTCCTCCACTTGTCCCCTAGTCCTTGCTGTGTCATTAGCTGAGGACTACATTACCCTAGAGCCTGATTTAGTAAACATTCACACACACTCTGCTCAACTAAATAAGCAAAAGCAGTTCCTCCAACTCCAGTGGGACTACTCAGATGGAGTAAACTGTGCTTGTTAGCGATGAGCAGGTATGTGCTGGAACAACTCCACTTCTGTGTTCATAAACCAAATCTGGCAGCTGCTGCTTTGGTACAGAATTTCACACCACAACTCTCTACTACAGTCTTTGGGTTCTACTGTACAACTAACAGTATAATACAGAAGAACAAGTAAGGCTGATGATGATTTCAGATAGTGGTATCACCAGGAACTGTAACAGTCTCTGCACTGTGCACAGCTTGTAACACCTGTATCATACAAACTCAGTTGCTATAAAATATCCATTTTGCTAGCACTGTGCTAACAGATCTGTGAAATTCTTCTGAAGAATCTGAATTTACACATGCCCTGATAGGCATCTGTCATATAACAGCACCTTGGGCTAGAGGGCTGAGAGGCCAATTCATATTTCTATTATATTTGATACACAATTAAACAGAAAAAATACAATGTATTTGAAGCCCCAAACAGCTTCATTTTCTCTACATGTAAAATGCCATCTGTGATGTGGGAAGTTTTGTGATCATAAAACTGTGATGCCACTGAAACAAACTTTTAACATGTTACACAATTCTCAAGGAATCACAGACACATCATGGAATAATAGAATGGTTTGGAAGGGACCTTAAAGATCATATAGTTCCAACACCCCCTGCCATGGGTAAGGACACCTTCCAGTAAATCTGGTTGTGACTGTTGTTGAAGCATTGACAATCTGACTACACGTGAAGCTGATTTTTAAAAAAATTTCCTTTAGATGAAATAAATAATTCAATAACATGAATGAAGGACAAAGTTAAATAAGCATTTTTCCAATTCAAACATATTTCCAATGAAGTTGGCAAGTACAGTAAGCATTATTTTCCAGTTTACATACTTTCAAATTTAAACAAAACAAACCAACCAACAACCCAGACCACAATCAATACATATGACAAAAACCAAAACAAAAGCACATACCATTTGGTAGCAGAGCTGCAGTATTGTCTTGATCAATTTTTGTCTTATAGGTAAGTGCATAGCAGGAACCTTTAACAGTAAAGCAGAAAACTGTGAGATTACAGAGTCTCTAAAGACAGACATGACAATATAAAAAATTCACCTCAAGATAACCAAACATTGCAAATACCATTTGAATCACTCTAAGCCTTTGTGTTTCTGTCAAGTAACTTTATTCTACATTCTCAAGCAAAATAGCATTATTCCTTTTAGAAACCTTGGACTGGCAATATTTTAAAGGACCTGTAATACAGACATTAACAATACGCCCCAATATGAAAATGCCCCAATATGAAAATTTCATTCCACCTGTGACTCTTCCCACTCAGCATATGGAAACCCCAATCTTCTTTCAGACACATTTCTATTACCAGTTCACACAAGGACAAGATGGAAGAAGTTCACATTACTAAACATATTTTGCAGCATTATCTGCCACTAACCAATTTTGGTCACAAAGTGTCAGACCCTGTGAACTCTGCATACAAATGTTATTGCTTCCATAAAACACATTAATGAGATCAAAGGAAATAAGAAAAGAGTCCTGCATTCAGCAAGTAAATTCTCCTCTTTCACCTACATGTTCTCTGTTCTCCTCTCTTTTCCCTGTACAGTTTTTTTTCCCCTCCCTGGCTGTCAGCTGAAGGATACAATAGCTGTCATAAGCCAAAGAAGAAGCCCTGCCAGATGAAAACAGCATGGTCTGTGTATGCAACAGCAAGTTGGCTGGGCAGAGCCTGTATCTTTCTTCACATCCTCTTTGCTCTTACTGTGTGAGGATCATTTGCTGCAGCTCCATTAGCAAAAAAAAGAAAAAATAAGGAAGCATATTTTGAATTTTGCCTGCTGTGGAACACAGTTAACACCACCCTGAGTTGAAGTATGAAGGAATGAGAAAGGGAGAAGGGAGCCAATGTCTAAAGAAATCTGCATAAAAATGATGTGTAGAAGAACAAGTGTGAGGATACACGGAAGCCAGAGAATTAAGATGGAATAGGGAGAAATTAATAAAGAACAATCATAGGAGTTTTTGATCTAATGGGTGTAAACAAATTTTGACACATCACAAAGCAGAAAAAGCAGCAAATAAAGAAATTAATGCAGAATTTTCTTACTACTTTTCCTTCCTTTCCTTTAAAATACTTTTCAGAATAAATAATACATGGATTTTACCATGCTATGAAAAAAAGACACTATTACTCTGTGTGTCACATTCTGATTTCCTTCTTACCTTTCTTTACAAATGCATCAATGAATTCGTGAGCGACCAATTCATGAAGGGCTAAATTCCTCACCAGGTAGTACTCTCCAATATCTGCAATTGTGCTTTTCAGCACTTCAGGTAGTATGCCACAGTCCGGGATCAAAAAAGACACCTATTAGGAATATATTTGTAATGTAAGTCCTGTCCTCAAATCTGTTCTCAAAAAACCCAACTAAACCAGAAATACAAAACAAACCTCTGCTTTTCAAAGACAACAGTATATTATACCAAAATGAGATGAAACAATGTAATACCAAGTTATCATCTTCAAAAATGTATCAATTTGCATGAAGTCTGTAGGTGCACCAAATAAATTATTTGGTTTGGGGTTCTACTTGCATTTTATATGCTACACAACAGCATTTGATGTGTTACATAAAGATGTGACTTTACAGAGCCTGAGTTAACAGGAGATCTTGTTTCACATCATTATACATTTAGCTTGATGTCACACTGGAACAGCTCCTTCAGCCCTTGTTGCACTACTTGTTCAAGCAGCTGTAACCAAAAACATAGGCTAAGCATTTACATGATCTTAGTGGGAAAGCAAAGGCTGAAGTAGAATATAAGCTAGTTTTTGAATTAATGTTTTGGAGATGAGAAGAGTGAACAGACCTTCAGAACAAAACTTGAAGGTGAGATTACAATTTTCAAATAAAAGACACGAGGTGTACCCTAAGCTACAACTCCTATATCAGACTTCTAATTTAATGCAGGAATCTGCTTTTCCAAAAGGGATCAGCACTCAGCTTTTCTTACTAAACTCAGCATTCATTCCTTTGGTACAACTGCCTACCTTTAATTTGCTTTTTATCTAAAACCTCTCCTGTATGTGTTCCATAGATCATGAGAATCTCCCTTAAGTCCAGAAAAAAACAAGGTTACTTGGCAAGCACCAAGCTTCTCAAGCAGCATAAAGGTCTGCCCCCTTGCTCCTCCCTCCACCCTTCAAAATACTCCTTTCCCAAACCTCTTAGTGAACAGGTATGTGTTTTCCTTGGCAAGCATGCGAGAGGATGGACAGGCAGTGGGCTGCCTGCCACACCAGCAGAAACCTTTCTCACTAGCTGCTGGAAAACTGAAAAACGCTGTTTCTCCCTCCATCCTTCAAAATACTTCCTTCCTTTGGTGAAAAGGTACGTATCTCCCCTGGCACAGAGAGAGAAGGACTGACCTTATCGCCCTCTACAACTATGTGAAAGGAGGTTGGAGTCAGGTGGGGGTTGGTCTCTTCTCCCAGGCAACCAGCAGTGGGACAAGAGGGCACAGACTCAAGCTCTGCCAGGGGAGGTTTAGGTTGGATATTAGGAAGAGATTTTTTTATGGAGAGAGTAATCAGGCATTGGAATGGGCTGCCCGGGGAGGTGGTGGATTCACCATCCCTGGAGGTTTTCAAGCTGAGACTGGATGTGGCACTTAGTGCCATGGTCTAGTAACGACAGTAGGGTTGGACTCGATGATCTATGAGGTCTCTTCCAACCCGGTTGATTCTATGATTCTGTGACCGGCCCGGGCTGCCTGCCACGCCAGTGAAAACCTTTCTCATTACCGCCGGAAAACACTGCTCAGGAGCACACGGATGCTCCGG